>NW_027169425.1:80000-239167 GCF_036898095.1 Palaemon carinicauda
AAGTATATATGAACGTTTAAAACTGCTTAGACTAAACCAGGTCTTATAAATTACCGAATTTACGATAGAATATTGAAATTTCAAAATCTCATGGCCAGACCTTTTTGACGGCCGTGTTTAGGGGCTATATATCTTTATATATTAATAGCTACTATTTGATATATTAGTTTTTTGGAAGCAATTACGTTATTACCTGTGTTATATTATCGTACGAGTTGTAACAGCAATGGGTTTGTCACATTCAGTAGCTATTTATATAAGAAAAACGAAATTTTTTTTAAACTCAGCAAATTACGTAAGAAAAATCATATTTTTTTTTTAGATTTCTTGTATTATATTGTTCTGTTGATGATATTTTCATAAGTATATCCATCTTTTTTTTTTCTAATCACTACTACCCTACACAAACCCCAGGTGAGAATTGGCCTTTGGGGTGGGGGAACCCCAGGTAAGAATGTGTCTCTAGGGGGGTGTGACAATGTAAGCTACCCTTATGTCTAAGATAATAACAGCTGATCCCAACATAAGAAAACTAGCAAAGAAATTCATATTTACGCTAGATTAATGGTGAAATTATAGTTATGGACAGAACATTTTGAGCCAAAAAAAAAAGTTCTTCCTGTAGTAAATAATTTGCTTTCACTGAATTTTACCTTCATTTCAACAGCAAATAAACTGAAAACCATTTGACCATCGAAGAACGTGGATATTTTTTATAAAATCTAATGGTTTTTGCCCTCTATGGGCTCGTTTCGCTCACGGAAAAAGGAAAACAAGCTCCTATGTACTGGCAAGCGGTTTATGATGAGTTGCGCATGTTAACCCCATTAATTATTACTTCTTAAGCGGTTTATGATGAGTTGCGCATGTTAACCCAATTCATTATTACTTCTTAAGCGGTTTATGATGAGTTGCGCATGTTAACCCCATTAATTATTACTTCTTAAGCGGTTTATGATGAGTTGCGCATGTTAACCCCATTAATTATTACTTCTTAAGCGGTTTATGATGAGTTGCGCATGTTAACCCAATTCATTATTACTTCTTAAGCGGTTTATGATGAGTTGCGCACATTAACCCCATTAAGTATTACTTCTCAAGCGGTTTATGATGAGTTGCGCACGTTAACCCCATTAAGTATTACCTCTCAAGCGGTTTATGATGAGTTGCGCACGTTAACCCCATTAAGTATTACCTCTCAAGCGGTTTATGATGAGTTGCGCACGTTAACCCCATTAAGTATTACCTCTCAAGCGGTTTATGATGAGTTGCGCACGTTAACCCCATCAATTATTATTTCTTGGGCAGTTAAGTTTTTATTTGTAGTGAAAATTAATTTTTTTAAGAAAACCAACTTCTTTTTTCCATAGGAAACGCCTGTCTTTTGGTAGAAAAGCTTTTTCCGTCTGTAGCTATCACAAAATTGATTCCTGTTTTTATAGTGTTCTGTTGGTGATAGTTCCCCTACAATAATGCCAGGTGAGAATCAGTCTTTTGGGGGATGGCAATGTAAACTACCTTTAAGTCTGAGGTAATAACTGCTGATGACAACATAACGATAAAAAATAAAGAAATTCTTTATTTTTTGCTAAATTAACGTGGTAAAACCACTGGTGTAGGTATGGGGTGACGGAGTTGGATTTTTTATATGTTCCCCCTAGGCCTCTAAAGCAGGGGAAGAAAATATTTTTCCTTTCCTCACTGGGCTATTTTCCCTGTTGCTTAAAGCATCCTGCTTTTCCAACTAGAGTTGTAGCTTAACAAGTAATAATAATAATGATAACTTTACAAACGCAATGCCCCAGTCCCCCAAATCTCAAACTACCCCCTAGGGTGAAAAGACACCTTTGGATTGACTGTGGCAGAGGTACCTCGCTCTAATACCGTTTTCTCCCTAGCACCATTTTCTATATCTTTAACATATTCCGATATCAAGCACAGTGATATGACGTCACTTGAGGGATTTTTGCATGGTCCGGGCTCGCTTCGCCCGCAAAAATAAGCACAATCTCTCAAATGCTTTCTTCTGGCAAGCAATATGCGGATGCGCATCGCATGCCAGCTGCGCCTGTCACTATTTCTGGGACCATAATATGTTCTAGCATTATTAAGCTGACTTAGGATGCCATATAACCTGAACTTAATGGTCTGTGTCTGATGTTTTTGGGTGAAGGGCTACGAACTTTCGTATGATGAATCAACATATTTACGACTTACTATCGTTTAGAAGAACACTTGTTACTTAAAATATAGCAAGTTTGGGAATTATTACAGTGGCGTGTTCAACTTGGTTAGTTCACAACCCTTACAAGTGTCAAACATGAGATTTGCGACTGAAATGAAAGACTATTTTAACGAAAACCCAATAAAACCTGTTTATTAATATATACAGTATCTAGAATCTGATAGGGCAATTTTAGATGAAGCTTGGTCAAATCGTCAGAAATAGAGATGCGTCAAGTGTAATGAATGCATAAACAGGTCTTTGTCTTTGTCTTAGTTCAAAAGTTCAAAGTTGGAGCAAATGCTTTTTTGTTGACCAGGCGGACATGAGTCTTTTTATAGTTTATGTATGACATATTTGTTTTTGACGTTGTTAATAGTTTATATATGACATGTCTGTTTTGACGTTTTTGCCTTTTTTAGAATGATTTATTGTTAATTTGTTCTCCATTTATTTATTTCCTTATTTCCTTTCCTCGCTGGGCTATTTTTCCCTGTTGGGGCCCCTGGGCTTGTAGCATCTTGTTTTTCCAACTAGGGTTGTAGCTTGGATAGTAATAATAATAATAATAATACTTATCCCTTGAAAACTGCCACTATCCCTTGAAATCTGCCACTACCCAATAGTAATACATTATCATTGGAGCGCTGTGCTTAGTGGGTGGAGTTAAAGTACTGCATATGTAGGTAAAAATTGTCTCAATGGTCAATGGGTATGAGTCAAGTTAAATGGAAACAAATGTACAAACTTAACCCTTTTACCCCCAAAGGACGTACTGGTACGTTTCAGAAAACACATCCCTTTACCCCCATGGACGTACCGGTACGTCCTTGCAAAAAACTGCTATTTACAATTTTTTTTGCATATTTTTGATAATTTTTTTGAGAAACTTCAGGCATTTTCCAAGAGAATGAGACCAACCTGACCTCTCTATGACAAAAATTAAGGCTGTTAGAGCAATTTAAAAAATATATACTGCGAAATGTGCTTGAAAAAAAAATAACCCCTTGGGGTTAAGGGTCGGGAAGTTCCAAATAGCCTGGGGGTAAAAGGATTAATGAGAGCTAGTAATTGTGACACGTGAAACATTAAGAAACAACTTGGAAAATGAGCAGACTTACAGTAACTAATATTTTTTTCTCATCTTTCAATTGATTAAGGTCTATTAAATTTCTTATTCCTAATCTAGATATTAACCTTTAGCACCGTCGTTCAATTAGTTCATTATGTATGTTGCGTAAGATTTTTTCTAATTCTGACCATCCTTTACATTCAGATTTTCCCAGACGGTTCCATCCTGTTCGTAATGCTGGGCATGCAGTTAATTCTAGTAGTCAGGCCTTCTCCATCATGAGGCTCAATACTACACAGTACTCAAGAAGTTTTATTCCAGCTGTGACCGAGTTGTGGAATGATTTTCCTAATCGGGTAAGTTAAATCTGTTTTACTTCAAAAGTTCAAACTCACAGCAAATGTTTTTATGTTGAACAGGCTTGCACAAGTCCATTTATAGTTCATAAATTAAATTTGTTTGTGTTGTTTATGTTTTTAAAGTATTTAATTTTAATTTTCATTACTTATATCATTTATTTATTTCCTTATTACCTTTCCTCATTGGGCTATTTTTCCCTGTTGGAGCCCTTGGGCTTATAACACCTTGCTTTTCCAACTAGGGTTGTAGCTTAGCTAGTAATAATAATAATAGGTAACAAGAGCTACTAATTGTGACATGGGAAACATAAAACAACAACTTGGAGGAAAGTTATTAAACTTACATTTTTTTAAATATTTCTCATTATGGATTTGTGCAAAAAATGTGTTGCGAAGAAATGTCGCGTTATTTAACCAAGAAAAACAAACTAGAACGTCGTAGGTGTGTGGATACAAAAGAAATTTACATTAATGATGAAAAGAATTGTTCCTATTGTCTGATTTTAAACGTTGAAATATTTATTTGTGAGTGAACGAAGCCGCTGCGAAGCGAAAGCCATTTGAGGGGCGTGATGTAAATTATAGGCATTTATGAGACCATAATAGGGACCCATGTGATAGGTGTGTGTAACACATCCTCATACCGCTTGAGAGAAGAGAGGAGCAGTGATTTATGTTTATTTGCGAGCGAAACGCGCACAGCATAGCAAAATCCGAAGTTTTTGTTGTTGATTGGGACGAACCGGATCAAGTTAATGTGGGTAAATATTTACTATAGCACAACACTTCTAATGAAGGAAATAGGAAGTGTTACTTTTGTACAGGTACTTTGAAGTGTTCCGATTCAAGTGGGGAGAAACTTCCCTCAAATGGTTTTTGTTTGGACGTGGCTACCCTTGCTCTCCAAGCGGAAAGGTAGCGAGAAGTAGTTAGCGGTACGTAGAAAAAGGTACACAATTATAATCCAGGGAAATGCTTGGAATAAATTTGTGCTATTGTAGCTTGTATCCTACTAGGATATTCAGACTGTAGCTTGTATTCGACTTATGATTTAGGTAGGAAAAGGTGAAAATTATTAGCGTATACATTTATTTTATTTAAGGAGTATTTCTTTAGGTTGGATGTGTACTTACTTTAGGAAAAACTTTTTCCAAGGAAATGTTTTCCCATCCTAAGTTATATAAATTTTAAGTCTTGAATGTGAATCCATTGCTATTATGTTCGTTTGCGAGACTGCCTGGTTCAAGGTACAGTACTTCAATCCCAAAAATGTCTATTTTCAACTTTGGTTTAGAGCTTGGTACTGAACGATACGAGCCTTTATATAACGACGGACAGGGACTCGTGGATAGAACACTGTGTAACCTTAGCTTCCCTACCTAACCTAACGTACAAACAGTGTCCTTACCTACTTATCTAAACGGGGGCTAAGGCCCCCATGGGAATCCCCTAGACGGCCTCATTCTTAGCGATAGGATTGAAAATAGGCTACTGAAAACTTACTATATCGTAAGAAATTATCTTGATGTGCATTGGTTTATCTGCTTTATCATTTATTATTATTATTATTATTGCTTGCTAAGCTACAACCCTAATTGGAAAAGCAGGATGCAATAAGCCCAAGTTTTTGTAGTTTATATATGAAAGATTTATTTTAATGTTACTGTTTTCAAGATATTTTAATTGTTCATTACTTCCCTCGTATTCTATTTTCCCTGTTGGAGCCCTTGGGCATATAGCATTCTGCTTTTCCAACTAGGGTTGTAACTTAGCTAATAATAATGATAATGATAATAATAAACATAGAATAATGTGCCTGGGTGTATCCTCAAGCAAGAGATCTCTAATTTGATTTTTGAAGACTGATAGAGAGGCTATGGCATTACCCAAGGTAAAGATTGAGAACAACGGTTTGCTTTTGTGAGTGTCCTTCACCTAGAAGAGCTGCTTACCATCGCTAAAGTGTCTCTTGTACCCTTGCCCTGAAGAAGAAAGTAGCCACTGAACAATTACAGTGCAGTAGTTAACCCCCTTGAGCAAAGAATAATTGTTTGGTAATCTCCGTGTTGTCAGGTGTATGAGGAGAGAGGAGATTCTGGAAAGAATAAGCCAGACTGTTCGATGTTTGCGTAGGCAGAGGAAAAATGAGATTTGCTTTTTCGTAGGAACAAATCGCTAGTTTATAAAAAGTAAACCCAAGTCGTCTTATGTTACTTTTCCTGTCCCAACAACCCCAGAAATCTCAGATTTAAGGTCAAATTGGGAGCTCGGTGGC
Source organism: Palaemon carinicauda (assembly GCF_036898095.1). Classification (NCBI taxonomy): domain Eukaryota; kingdom Metazoa; phylum Arthropoda; class Malacostraca; order Decapoda; family Palaemonidae; genus Palaemon; species Palaemon carinicauda. The sequence continues at coordinate 85,931 of NW_027169425.1, forward strand.
GTGTCAGGTTGAGTTGGCTAACTACTGCCACCTCTCGATTAAAGGGATCACGTTTATATTAAGAAAATACATTTATCATTTGTTTTGAAATGTATTCAATGCATGAAGGTACACCATTGCGGTATCCTTGTTCGTTAGGCAGTAAAAGATTTTGCACATAGAGAGTAACTGTTAGACTCTGGCACACTATTCTATCTTGGTTCTCTTCCTCATTGTTATTTTGAAGTTTGTATAGGTTATATATGAAAGATTTATTTTAATGTTTGGTTCTTAAACTACTTCTGTAGTTTTTCCCTATTTTCCTTTTCTTCATATATACAGTACCTATATACTGTATATGCATTTATAATTCTATTTTGTGTGTAAACACATACACACACACACACACATATATATATATATATATATATATATATATATATATATATATATATATATATATATATATTTATCATCGTAATCTCCCACGCGTCACCTCCCACGCCTATTGACGCAGCCATCTCTATAGTGAGCTTTTAAAACCATACTTCTCCATTCATCATCATTTACTTCATGCTTCATAGTCCTCAGCCATGTAGTCCTGGGTCTTCCGAAACTTTTAGTGCCTTATGGAGCCCAGTGGAAGGTTTGGTGAACTAATCTCTTGGAGTGCAAAGATCATGCCCAAACCATCTCCATCTACCCCTCACCATGTTCTCATCCACATATGGCACTTGAGTAATCTCTCTTATAGTTTCAGTTTCTAATCCTGTCCTGCCATTTAACTTTTAATATTCTTCAGAGGGCTTTGATGTAAAATCTACAAAATCTGTTAGATATTGTTTCATTGTTATACCACGACTCATGTCCATACAGTAACACCGATCTCGCTAAACTGATATATAACCTGTAATATGTAATTTCAGGTGATGTGATTTCAAAATTTTACTTAACCTAGCCATTGTCTGATTTGCTATTTTCAATCTTTCTGATACAGAGTTATCTTTTTCAGGTGAAGTAAGGAATATTTGTGTGCACCGAGATGGATACTAGCAAGTGTATTGACTAGCAAAGGACTAGTTTTGCACAGCAATCCTCCACATCAATGATCTTTACCTACTCTTGACATGTAAAAGGTAATACAGTACTGTAGCTATAGATATCGGGTGGAAATAGTCACGGTTATTAGTTATGGTTTCCAGTGAACAACCAGAGGATAAATCTATGATTGGGTTCATGAATTAGAATAATTTTAATAGTTTTATTTTTTAGGCTTTTGTTTGTTTACATAATTAGCTGTGTGATTCAAGTGTTTGCGACTAACGGTATACTGTTAGTAGCATAAAACGGATTTTGAGCGAAGCGAAAAATCTATTTTTGGGTTAGGTAGCCATGTCGTCCTGATGGAAGTTCCTTCATAGAAGCTTCCTAGGTTATATTTAACTACAGTGATATATCCCCAGAGAATTTTACCTTAAGGTATCCAGAATTCTAACTCCTGGCGCGAATATCCCTGGCTTTCGCCTTTAGTGATATCGCATATCTGAGGACGTATTCTACACCCCTAATAGCATTTACGCTTCGAGAGGGGAAAGTGGCAAGAATTGTAGGAGGGCTGTTATTAAGGCAACGCTCCTACTCGTACTATAGTTGAGCGCCAGTATGACGTCACGTCCCGGCGCCATCTTGTCATTCTTTCTCTCGTAGTGATACAAACTCGGTGTTTTTGGATTACTTTATCAGCTATGATGCTTTCTCCACCTTCATCTGCCTCTGGAAAGTTGAGTATTATCTTTAATTTGTATAAATGTAAGCTCTTGCCAGTTTTTTCATCGATTCAAGACTTAATTAACGCAACATGAGCTGTTGCCTAACCGGATGGCGTCATGGACGCGGTCGTTTGATATGCATGTGTCATTTAGTCAGCCAGAACGACCTTCCCGGTATATATTCGCTTTAATAAATTTAGCTATTTAGCATTTTTAGCTAGGAAATTTTATATTATGCCGATGGTACCGTGGTTTCGGCGATTTAGTTACCGATCCTCACTCATGCTAGGCTTCCTAGCCTAGGCACCTAGCCTTACTCTCATGCATGATATAGTTTTCCTAGTGTGATAATTTATTGAAGCTTTAGGCAATATTTTATACATATAAGATATTACTGCATAAATTTTCCTCTTCCAAGATAGTATACGAGAGTTTAGGTAGTCGATTCTCACCGCGCCTAGGCTACTAGCCTAGGGGCTTTAGTATACTTTCTTACAAAAGTTTAAAATGAATACACGAGGATCCCACTGTCGACAGTAAAAAGGAAATAATTTGCTCTAACAAAGCCACTGCATCATATTGATAAAAGTGCTTTGATAATAATTGACCTGATTTGAACAGTTTTATATAGAGGACACTGAGCTTCTAAGCTGGTCACATTGGTAGACATTTTAGGCTGGTACTTCTATTGTTTTAGCTCAATTTTATTACTTTTATCTTTAATCATCAACTCTATCCATTGGCATCTTCATCCATTGCAAGTTATCTATAAAATTGATTACCATTTTGGCTTGTGCAATGGACTATTGAATAGTATTAAAGGTTTAAAGGCTGCTCATGAATGGCAGAGGCAAGGGACAGTGACATTGCCCTAACGACCAGAATAATGTCCTAGAGACTAACCATATATACATATTAGTGCACAAGCCCCCTCTCCATCCAAGCAAGGACCAAGGAGGGCCAGGCAATGGCTGCTGATGACCCAGCAGATAGTCCTAAAGGCTCTCCTAAACCCCTCATCCTTAGCCCACAAGGATGGTGAGGTTGCAGCGATCGAAGGAACTAAAGAGTTTGAGCTGGAGTCGAACTCCTATCTGGCGTTCACCAGTCAGGGGCATTACCACATCTGTCACCACAATGTGCAATTTAGAAATTAAGACAATTTTGATAAAAGTAAAACCAAAGGAGATAGAAATGTTAAATTATAATGAGATTGCTTGTGATTTTTCTATTGTCTTTTCGGACAAGGAAAAATTATTAAAGTGAAAGGGAAAAATTAATAATCCAGTAGGTACCTGTAATAGGTTGGCCAGGGCACCAGCCACTCGTTGAGATACTACCACTAGAGAGCTATGAGGTAATTTGACTGGCAAGACAATACTATATTAGATCCTTCTCTCTGGTTACGGTTCATTTTCCCTTTGCCTACACACACCGGATAGTCTAGCCTATATTTCTTTACGTATTCTCCTGTGCTCGTACACCTGATAAAACTGAGATTATGAAATTCTTCTTCACCTAAGGGGTTAACTACTGCACTGTAATTGTTCAGTAGCTACTTTCCTCTTGGTAAGGGTAGAAGAGAGACTTTGGCTATGGTAAGCAGCTCTTCTAGAAGAAGGACACGCTAAAATTAAAGCGTTGTTCTCAAATCTTGGGTAGTGCAATAGCCTATGTAACATGGCCTTCTCTCTTGGGGTAGAGTTCTCTTGCTTGATGGTACAGTGGGCCACATTATTCTATCTTAATTCTCTTCCTCTTGTTTTGTTCAGTTTTTATTGTTTATATAGAAAATATTTATTTTAATGTTGTTACTGTTCCTAAAATATTGCGTTTTTCCTTGTTTCCTTTCCCCACTGGGCTTTTTTCTCTCTTGGTGCTCCAGGGCTTATAGCATCCTGCTATCTTTTCTAGGGTTGTAGCTTAGCAAGTAATAATAATGTGTTAGAGTACGTTGAGGCACCCTAGGAAAATCAAGTGTGACGAAACAATACGTAAACATCATGTGCACATCAAGAGCAGCATTTTATGAGATGAATCCTCAGTTTAATCAAGCTACTATATGGCCATTTATGGAAAGGTTATGTATGTACCTTAACAAATGCAATTTCCCGTGGGTAAAAAGTTTCTGGGAAATTATATGGTTAAAATAGGCACAGTGTAACTTAAAAGTTTATGATTACCAGAAAGGATTTTCTTAAGATTTTTGTTCATGATTATTTTTGATTGGATGGCTATATATTTTTTTTTATTGAGACTATATTAGTTCTTGAATGCATTGATAAGATTTTAATAGGAAGAAGCCTTTGCCAGATTAAAAAATTGACTATGATTGGTATACAGTGGTACCTCTACATACTAATTTAATCCGTTCCACAACCGACTTCGGATGTAGAAAATGTAGAAAATTAGACTAACGAACACTTCAGTTATGCCAGCACTTTAAATACACTATCCATTCTGTCTAGAACTGTTCTCTCAAACCAAGCTGTAAAGGAAGATGGATTTTGTGGATGCAGGTTAATAAATCATGAAATATATTCATTAAAAATAATAGCGATAATCCTCTCTAAATATGCCTTGCACTTATTCTTAACCACCTATTCATGCTCTAGTACAGAATTGACTTCTAGTTGGTCTTTCATACACTCTTACTCATGTCATATTCTTTTTGCTCAAAATCTGACCTTTTATCGAGCTATTTGATCCTCTGCTGTAAATTTGGCTTGTCATTCGCAGCCACTTATACTTACCCGTACACAAATCACTGAGGTCATTATTTTGTGTTAGTTTTATCACCTTTTATTCATTTCTCCAAATATTACCATCATCCGTTCCTGACGTTCCTTTTTTCATTAGTCTTAAGTCTCCTATACATGGGCGTTACACAACCAGCAATGCCGCTGTTTGCATAATCATACATACATACATACATACATATACCAAGGCACTTCCCCCAATTTTAGGGGGTAGCCGACATCAACAAAGAAACAAAAACAAAAAAGGGGACCTCTACTCTCTACGTTCCTCCCAGCCTAACAAGGGCCTCAACCGAGTTCAGCTGGTACTGCTAGGGTGTCACAGCCCACCCTCCCACATGTTTTGTATTATTGTACATCCTAGCAGAATGGCCCTGCTGACCACAATTTCAGCACCCCTACAAATTGAATCCACATACTATTGCTTTATGGCCAAACTTTTTACACTGGTGGTGTTTTGACTTGCTTTACTGTACTAATTCACACAATGCCCTTTCTCTGCAACCAAAACGTATATCTGCCTTCATTCATGTTATGACCCATTCTGTTTCATCTAAAACCCTTTTTAAATTTGACTTTCATACATTCATTCTTGTATCCTTTTCATGACTTGCAATCTCCTGTGTGTTCAGTCTACCATTCCTGGTATATATAACCTTCGACTGTCTAGTTCTCTCACACATTCATTCCCTTAGTATTTATCCAGAAACTTTGCCATAACATTCACCGAGTTACACGTTAACCCTTTAACCCCCAAAGGACGTACTGGTACGTTTCACAAAAGCCATCCCTTTACCCCCATGGACGTACCGGTACGTCCTTGCAAAATAATGCTATAAAATTTTTTTTTTCATATTTTTTGATAATTTTTTGAGAAAATTCAGGCATTTTCCAAGAGAATGAGACCAACCTGACCTCTCTATGACAAAAATTAAGGCTGTTAGAGCAATTTAAAAAAAATATACTGCAAAATGTGTTGGGAAAAAAATAACCCCCTGGGGGATAAGGGTTGGAAATTTCCAAATACCCCGGGGGTAAAAGGGTTGATGAATCTATACAATACTGTAAGTCATTTGCTCTTGGATTCTTTCCTCTGTTTTCTCTCCCACAAACACACTACATTATAACTCATGATCTTCCATTAGTTCCTATACTTCATTTTCAAATGGGTAAACTCTCACACGTATGAAATATTTAAATTCTCGTCCCTTACATCCTCATTCCCTGTCTCCAGTCTATGCCATATACATCTCCAATCATTTTCCCCATTCCTTTTTCAAACTCTTCCTTCTATCTTATTCTCGTATCTTTTTATTCTTGTCGCCTGATCACTCGACCTTTCTCACTCGCACTCGTAATAGTCTTTTAAAAAATGGCGTGCTTCCCATACAAAATTAACAAAAGAAACTGCGTAGTTCATACACCCATGATCTTTGCTTATTGTATCTCCACATATCTCACTCCTTTCAGACAATACTTTGACATTATTATAGAGGCCCTGAAGTTTGTTGACAACCCCAGTAACAAGAGATGTAAAGTAGAGAAAGCCATAAGCTATTGCTTCTGTTAACATTATTTCTTTACATTGTTACTCTTGACTCTCCCATCCTCTCTGCTTTCTTATCTTGACTCGTATCCATTGATGAGTACTCTCACATATTTGCTTTTACATAGTACTTTTCTCACAGCCTTGCACTTTGATACAATTTTTCTTGTACTCCTATTCACATTCCAGGAAGCTATTGCAAGGGTTGTCTTTCTTCTTTCTCTGCACCTTCAATTCTAAACATTTTCTTAGTAATGTATGCTCTCCTTTCTTTCAATATTTCCATCTTCTTTTTCGGCACCTTCAATTCTTCACATTTTCCTAATATATGCAATCCTTTCTTTCATTATTTCCGTCTTCTGTTTCTGCACCCTCAATTCTTCATATTTTCTTAATGTATGCTCTCCTTTCTTTCATTATTTCCATCTTTTTCTGTACCTTGAATTCTAAACATTTTCTTAATGTATGCTATCCTTTCTTTCATTATTTCTGTCTTTTTCTACACCTTGAATTCTAAACGTTTTCTTAATGTATGCTATCCTTGCTTTCATTGTTTCTTTTTCTTTTTCTGCACCTTGAATTCTAAACATTTTCTTAATGTATACTATCCCATCTTTTATTATTTCCTTTGAGGTTTTCAGGGAACCTCTTCTGTTTTTTATCCCTTTCACTAACCTCCTCAGTACTCCTTTTCCTTCCCAAATATTTCCTCCTTATTTTCTCTCCTCCATAGCTCATATCTCAAAGCCTTCAATTCGTCTTCCATGTCACACTTCCAAACTGTAAAGTCTAACCTCACTCACACTTCTTTCTGGACCCAGTTGAGTGGGAGCCCAATGAGTAATGCCCATGTTAGGTCTGATATATTATATTTATAATTATTATTTCTTGCCAAGCTACAACCCTAGTTGGAAAATCAGGATGCTATAAGCCCAGGTGCTCCAACATGGAAAATAGCAGGATTGGAATTTATAGGGATCACAAGTAATCATACATTTATTTATTTTTTCTATTTACATGGTTACCCAGTTCCATTCATACACTGTTTTACCATCAATAATAATTTTGAAATTGACACACTTACAGTACTATTTTCTTAAAACATATTAACCTTCACTTTTCATAGTAAAAGTACTGTCTTGTTAAAAAAACTTATCTACATTTTTAACTTAATAAATCTACTTAAATCTACATTTTTAACTTAATAAATCTACTTAATGTATAAAAATTTAATCTAATGAACTCAAAATAAATTCTTTATTCCTCATCTATTCAATAAATTTGACATGCTTGTTGCTTTTAGATTTAGCTATACTGTACATTTGTCTCCACTCTTACTCACTTAGTCTACACACATTGGTAAATCTCTTACGGTAATATGGCATTTGAAACTTTCCAAATATATTTTGCACTTACCACGTCAGCATGGAGACATATTTGCTCTAGAGGCCACTTTAAGGCCACTTTACTCGAGACCGCATCATCCTTCTCAACAGTCACTTCTATAAATATCGGTCATACTAACCTTTTCAAACCATGCAGCAATTTCTATTCTCCACTCATTCAACTAATAGAATACTTATTTGTATTGACCCAAAATAAATCGTGAAACGGCATAGATACAGGACATAACCTCCATTATTTATTCAGGTCCAGTTGTTCGTAAATCTTTACACTAAGCTGTATTCCTTGGCAATTTCTAAAGATTTTTTTAGTTTCTTGAATATTTTTAAACAATTTCCTGTTTCGTAATTGCCATAAGTTTCTTCTCTTTACTCTTGATTGCCTTTCTTATCTATCGTTCCTACAGCTAGTCTTCTGTAGTGGACGACACCTCGTAGTAATGGAGGATTTTGAGGAGGGAGAAGTCCAATTGGAAAGGGACCTCTGGTAGTGGTATCACTCGCCCCAGTTTTAATACCGACACCCTTTAGGGGTGAGCGAGCTGGATATATTCCTAGCATTCCATGCAACTTTTTTCTCTGGTATATTTAGCAGTATTTATACCTTTGAAATGGTGCTTTAAGGAGCATTTCACTGGGCGACACAGGTTGAGCCCAGAAATTGGTTTTTCCTTCGTCAAAATCCCTTTTTTATTCATTGTAGCTTTTATATTTTGTAGTTTTCATGTTCATCCCACTTCATATTTTTCAAATCTCTTCTTACCCTCGTATACCAATGAAAAGTTCCTTCTGTACCCAGAAATTCATGGTGAAGTTAGACAAAATACCCATTTATTTCACCTTATTTCTTAACTCTAAAACTACAATTAATCCATTTTCACCTTTATTTTACACAAGTACCCATTAACAAACAGGCACTTTAGTACACTTAGTTTTACCTTAACCCTTTTACCCCCAAAGGACGTACTGGTACGTTTCACAAAACCCATCCCTTTACCCCCATGGACGTACCAGTTCGTCCTTGTAAAAAAATGCTATAAATTTTTTTTTTCATATTTTTGATAATTTTTTGAAAAAATTCAGGCATTTTCCAAGAGAATGAGACCAACCTGACCTCTCTATGACAAAAATTAAGGCTTTTAGATCAATTTAAAAAAATATATATATATACTGCAAAATGTGCTGGGAAAAAAATAACCCCCTGGGGGTTAAGGGTTGGAAATTTCCAAAGAGCCTGGGGGTAAAAGGGTTAACAAACAGGCACTTTAGTACACTTAGTTTTACCTTAAATAATGATCTTGAAACCTTACTTTATACAAATTTTATACTGAGTATTACCCCTGTTTTGCAGATAATAATAGTATTGTTTTCAAAAACTACTTGATACCTACCTGTCATAAGGCCATCAATTGAAGCTGCGTTCCAACTTATACTACAGTATTATCTTTTATATTGTCATCTCACATCACTACATTACATGTAAAACCATTTTCATCTTTTGAGTACAGTACTGTATGTATTCTTTTCGAGTATAGGACGCATCTCTTCAAACACTTTTTATATCCAGGTCTACCAAACTTCATTTCTAATCGATTCCTGACATTCTCTTTTTCACATCTTAACCCTTTTTTACCCCCAGGCTCTTTGGAAATTTCCAACCCTTAACCCCCAAGGGGTTATTTTTTTCCCCAGCACATTTTGCAGTATATTTTTTTTTAAATTGCTCTAACAGCCTTAATTTTTGTCAGAGAGAGGTCAGGTTGGTCTCATTCTCTTGGAAAATGCCTGAATTTTCTCAAAAAATTATCAAAAATATGAAAAAAAAAGTTTTATAGCATTTTTTTGCAAGGACGTACCGGTACGTCCATGGGGGTAAAGGGGTGAGTTTTGTGAAACGTACCATTACGTCCTTTGGGGGTAAAAGGGTTAACTATATACACACACACTCCACATTGACCTTCCATTCCACAACATGTACATTGGCTTCTTAAAGCCTAACCTATTTTAGAAAAATGATTCTTTGGGCCATGATAATCATACATACATACATACATATACCAAGACACTTCCCCCAATTTTGGGGGGTAGCCGACATCAACAAAGAAACAAAAACAAAAAGGGGACCTCTACTCTCTTGTGTCCCTTGTTAGGCTGGGAGGAACGTAGAGAGTAGAGGTCCCCTTTTTGTTTTTGTTTCTTTGTTGATGTCAGCTACCCCCCAAAATTGGGGGAAGTGCCTTGGTATATGTATGTATGTATGTATGATTACAGCACTCCACATACTTGCTATGGGATCTAATCCAGTATTCATGAAACATTCACCGTAATCTGACTTCTGTAACAATCTTTCACTCGCTGATCTACTTTGCCAGAGCCAAAAACAGATACCCATTGACCACCTAGTTATTCTTCTTACCCATTCTGTTCTTGAAATACCCTTCAATATGCCTTTTCTTATTATATCCCTCTTAGACTTTGCAATCACATCTCTTCACTCTGGTGTTGCCAGCATGTACTCATGTGTAATATATTTTCATTCTCTTACGCTTTCATTCTCATACTGCTCTTCAAATGTCTTATCCACAGCATTAGGCTGCTGGTTTTCAAGTCTGTTTCCATATGACTTAAGGACATTTTGTTTTGAAACATTTGTTCAAAAGGAACAATTTCTGTCTGGACAGATGAATAGGTGTTAGAAGAGGTAGAGCATTTTTGTTACACTGAAGTCAGGAGTCAAATCGAGAGGCATTAACAAGGAGAAATAGTCTCCCCCAAAATCCTCTTATATAATGTTGTATTAACCCTTTTACCCCCAGGCTATTTGGAAATTTCCAATCCTTAACCCCCAGGGGGTTATTTTTTTCCCAGCACATTTTGCAGTATATTTTTTTTTAATTGCTCTAACAGCCTTAATTTTTGTCATAGAGAGGTCAGGTTGGTCTCATTCTCTTGGAAAATGCCTGAATTTTCTCAAAAAATTATCAAAAATATGAAAAATAAAACTTTTATAGCATTTTTTTTGCAAGGACGTACCGGTACGTCCAGGGGGTAAAGGGATGGCTTTTGTGAAACGTACCAGTACGTCCTTTGGGGGTAAAAGGGTTAATAAAAAAGGGAAAGCCTTATGCAATATGGCCTAGGGACATTGGCTGCACAGTCAAGAAAAATGGATCACACTTTGATAACGGTGGTGGTACAGTTTGGTTTGGGTTGCTAATGTGGCAATTTAACTGTTTGGTCCTAACAGAGAGGAGAGATGTATGTGATAGTTTATTCAACAAGACAGTGAGCTAATATACAGATAGTTGCAAAAAAAAATGACAAAATTCAAACCAAACAAGACGTTTGATAGCAAACTTAAACAGGTTTATATTATTAGAGCAGGGGAGAACTAGAGAAAAAACTAACGTTAGTGTACGATCATGTATGAAACACATGCTATACACCATGTTCTTGTTCCCCTTATTTTTAAAAGAATTGGATATGCAGACTTTGATGATCTATTGTATGATGTATGATGTATTTTTATCACAGTGTGCGTAACTTCAATGTTGGTGTTCAATTATACATACAGTACTTATATCTTTTACTAGATGTTGGCTTAGGCTGTCACATTAATTCGTCACCACAGATCAGACATTTTCATATGTTCATATCTATTATGAGGTAATTATAAACATACAATTGTGCCTTTCACATATAATACCTGTACAACTTAGTGTGAGATATAATAGTTAACCCACAGCAATCTATAATGCCACCCCTAACAAAATGCATTCTATTTTTCTCAATACGGCAGCCAGTTTTTCTGCATTACAGAGTAGTATAGGCCGTATTGCATATTGTTTTCCTTTCTATTTGGACATTATATAATAAGATCTTCGGTGCAGACAATTTTTTTTATGATGCTGCTACTTTTCTGTAAGGCCCTTTTGCTTCCAGCTTTGAAGTCCACTGTAACAGAAATACCTTTCCTAAGACCTGTGCATCTGTCTCATCAGGTTAATTTACTTGATCATTTGCTTTATATTTGATTTAAAATCCCTTAACCCTTCTACCCCCAAAGGACGTACTGGTACGTTTCACAAAACTCACCCCTTTACCCCCATGGACGTACCGGTACGTCCTTGAAAAAAACTGCTATTTACAATTTTTTTTTTGCATATTTAGGCATTTTCCAAGAGAATGAGACCAACCTGACCTCTCTATGACAAAAATTAAGGCTGTTAGAGCAATTTATGAAAAATATACTGCAAAATGTGCTTGAAAAAAATAACTCATGGGGGTTAAGGGTTGGAAAGTTCCAAATAGCCTGGGGGTAAAAGGATTAATAAACATTACTTAATCCAACACACATCTTGACACCATCTGTCAGCTTTACTATCTTGAACCACATATTTCTATGCAACTTTGTTGGTGGTTTACACATTTCCCATTAATCCTGTTCTGGTCATCATTAGGTTCATTTTGTTATACAGGGATTTTCAAATATCTTAATCACTACTAACCAACACCTCTTTCTCAGATTAATATCAATGCTTCACTTCCATAGATGTTTGTCTTTTTAAAATCTATTCATAATATGGGGATTGAGGCTGTGAGGACAAGATATATTTATTCAAGAGTTTTTACAATTGCATGTGATCAAACAATTTACTTTCATCTTATTATTATTATTATTATTATTATTATTATTATTATTACTTGCTATGCTACAACACTAGTTGGAAAAGCAAAATACTATAAGCCCAGAGGCCCCAACAGGGAAAATAGCCCAGTGAGGAAAGGAAACAAAGAAAAATGATATTTTATGAACAATGACGTTTAAATAAATATTTCAAATATAAACTATGAAAACTTTAACTAAACAAGAGGAAGAGAAACGAGATAGAATAGTATGCCCGAGTGTACCCTCAAGCAAGAGAACTAACTCTACCATCAATGATAATCATGAAACGGACCTTTGTATTTATTTTATACAATATATTATTTGCACTTATCACTTGGTAATAGTACAGTACTATTGACAAAGCAGCAAATCTTAGTGCTTACCTAAATCAAATTAATTAACCCTTTTACCCCCAGGCTCTTTGGAAATTTCCAACCCTTAACCCCCAGGGGGTTATTTTTTTCCCAGCACATTTTGCAGTATATTTTTTTTTATTGCTCCAAAAGCCTTAATTTTTGTCATAGAGAGGTCATGTTGGTCTCATTCTCTTGGAAAATGCCTGAATTTTTTAAAAGAAATTATCAAAAATATGAAAAAAAAAAATTTTATAGCATTATTTTGCAAGGACGTACCGGTACGTCCATGGGGGTAAAGGGATGAGTTTTGTGAAACGTACCAGTATGTTCTTTGGGGCTAAAAGGGTTAAAACTTTGCATTTCTTGACATCTGCTTTTCTTAGTACCCTCGTTCAACTTCCTGCGTGCTGGTGTAGTCGAGTCTCTTCTTTTCTGCATCTCCTTTCCCTCTAATTTCTTCATTTCAGATGTTCTTGCTTCCATTATCTCAGGTATTTTCAGGTAACCTTTCACTGTTTCTTCTCTTAACCTATCATCCTCAGTTATTCACTTTTCTTCCTCAACCTTTCATTCTCAAATACTCTTCCTCCTCAGTTCTTCCCTCAAAGCATTCATTTCTTCTTCCATACTGCTCGATTTCCTTTACACTTAAAAATTATTGATGCTTAGCTTGCTTGCTTGCTCTGTCACAGCAAATATGAAGAGAAGTCTGTGGTTCTTGGACCAAAATCAGCCAATGCCTACGTATTTTCTACTTTACCTTTTTACACAATTGCACAATGACATGCGTACAGTGTTGCATTCACTTCAAACTTACTAAAAATTTTCTAAAACAAATTTCCCTCACTTTTCAAATGTGACAATACAGTACAGTATATAGCTTCTTAATAAACTCAATCCAATGAATTTGAACGAAATTCTATATTCATCAATCTCACGATACACACATGCATTTTTAAACGTAGCAACCTTAGCACTACAATATAACATTGAATTGCGTTGACAAATGACTCCACAATAATTTGCAACACAATATTTGTTTTTACATGGACTGTATATAAATCTTCATCCTTTAATAGGATTATGTATTCAGCATTGCTAGAACCCAGATGTTAAAATTTATAAGGTGGTGTCGGTAGTTACTGAATGGCCACTTGATCTGCCGGAAATGAGACTTACTATACTCCCAGCACTGTCAACTGGCATTTTTAATCTTATTTCTTTTTCCTTTAGATAATTGTTGGAAGTTTGTTCTGTGCAAAGGATATTAATGAAGATGAAAGGGTTTTTCTGTTTTCCAGACATTTGTAGCTAACTGACAGTTGTCTGTGTATCTTGCTTATATGGTTTCTTGTTCCTGTTTGACAGCATTACTGTTACTGTTTATTTCCTTATGCATGATAGGAGTAGCTACTGCTGCCGACTTGAAGGAGGGTTACTGCCCTTCTTATTGTCAGAATTTTCTTGTGTACAGAAGGTTCTAGAGACATATCTCCTGATAGTGCTGCCTCTTCATAGAGTAGCGAGGATCTCTTTCCTCAGTGTGTCTTTGGCATCAGCCAGGATGCCAGACAAGGTCTAGTCTCTTCACTCACTGCCAGTCGGAATGGAAGTGTTCCACCTTTTTTTTCTTCTTTTTGGACCAAGGCCTAGAAGACTGATCGATAGGAGTTGCGTATGTTATGCTACCGTATCTCTCCTCGTGGGAGAGACAGTACTGCCCCATGGACTTGCTTCACCAAAGACGAAAAATAAGACGAGACAATGCAGAGGACACTTGAGAGTGCTCCTTTTACTTATGACAAGCACTTCCTTACATGCTCATGTGTACCAACTAACATACAAGTTTATGCATGTGTAACCTTGCATTACTTGTGTTTGTGCTCATGCTCCTGCGCCTGCTTTGTTTTCGCTTACACTCCTTCAGTCTCAGCTATTCACATGCCCACTAGAGCCCTAGGTGTGTGTCTACCTTTGCTTGCTCAAGCGCCCATGAGTTCTCTCCTGTGTGTTCTCATGCTCCTACAGGAGAGAGCACTCGCATGTTTACTCGTAGCCTGGTTTATTCTCCTACTGGACTGTGCCCTTCTACAGCAGGTCCCTCCTGCAGAAGTGTACCCTCACCTCTTCGTTCACCTTCTTGTGAGAGTGCACATTCTGCATTTCAGACGAGTGTTATAGCTGGGCTAGTAATGATAAAGGTAATAATAATAGGGGCTCAGCAGGTCAGGTCAGTAAATCAAGCTTGCCCACGGGACAAGAGGCATCTCACCTTGCATAAGTCGTGATGTTACTCCAGAATGAGGGGTAATGTCAAGTGGCCTTATTAACTTTTTTTATCTCCCCCTTCCTTGGGATGCAGTAATCACTGTTATATACTGGACCAGACAATGAATGTAGGTTGAGGTCCACATGATCAAGCATCTTTTCTAAGTAGTAAGTTTGTTTAGAAGCTCCTCTCCCATCTTTCCTAATGAGGGGGTTAACCCTTTTACCCCCAGGCTATTTGGAAATTTCCAACCCTTAACCCCCAAGGCGTTATTATTTTGCAGTATATATTTTTTTAAATTGCTCTAACAGCATTAATTTTTGTCATAGAGAGGTCAGGTTGGTCTCATTCTCTTGGAAAATGCCTGAAGTTTCTCAAAAATTTATCAAAAATATAAAGAAAAAAAATTTTATAGCATTTTTTTGCAAGGACGTACCGGTACGTCCATGGGGGTAAAGGGATGGCTTTTGTGAAACGTACCAGTACGTCCTTTGGGGGTAAAAGGGTTAATAGATGTGTATGCACCCATGTTCTCGTATGACCTTACATGTAGACAGCATATCCCCCTCACAGATATAGGTTCTTCCCTTGACTGCATACCAGGCCATGGTTGTATCCTAGTGGCTAATTAGGAATTAGGAGTCAGGGCTTCATTGTCACCAGGCATTAACTACAGACACCTCGTTATAGATTTTAACAACCAAGATCAGGCTTTGCTGAAAGTATACGCCTATTAAAGGACTTGGCTTTTGTATAGTTAAGGAAAATAAAAATTACTTTTGAAATTTATTCTACAATCATTGGTAAATCTCCAGTACAGTATAGCATTTCTTTATATGAAATCTTCTCGCTATTTGGTTCATTCCCTGTTTTGATAATACACTGTAATTGGTCCAAATAAAGATGAATTAGTAGTCTCTTTGAATTAAAAGTCTCTAATCTTTTGCATACATCATGCTACTAATCTTAAGTCTATTTTGTTTAGGTAATTCCTAGTAATGCTATTAATCAAATTTTACATTAATTCCTAGTTTGTGAAGCTGGAAATGCCTATTAAAAGCTTTTCTGTTAAGGATATTGTATTTAGAAGGAAGGATTAATGTTCAGTGGTTTATTGATAAGTGTAGGATGTGTGATAATTTCCTGTGCAACCTTCTAATAACTAAATTTTTTCACCTGTATAAAGCATTCATATTTTCTGTATTTCCTCGCTCATGTTGAACAGGCAGACATAAGTCTTTTTATAGTTTATATATGTAATATCTGGTTTGGTGTTGTTACCGTTTTCAAAATATTTTAATTGTTCATTACTTTTCATATTATTTATTTCCTTAATTTCTTTCCTTGTTGGGATATTTGTCCCTGTTGTAGCTCTTAGTTTTATAGTTTATATATGTAATATCTGTTTTGGTGTTGTTACCATTTTCAAAATATTTTAATTGTTCATTACTTTTCATATTGTTTATTTACTTAATTTCTTTACTTGCTGGGGGTAATTTTCCCTGTTGGAGCCCTTAGGCTTATAACATTTTTCTTTTCCAACTAGGGTTATAGCTTAGCTAGTAATAATCATCATGTGGCAGTGTGACGTCAGCAACGTAATCCTAAGGAGGTTGGCAATCCTTGAAGTTTTACTGCTGCAGTGTGTGAAGCAGAAGGATGATTTCCTTCAGTGTCTTAGTGTTCCTGGAGTGGTGCTAGGGACTCTCCTTTCCCTGGGAACTTATCACCTGTTTGTACTATCAATGGAGTGTGAGATATCTTCCCAGTTGGACTGAACAACTTTCAAGAACAAGTAGAAGTTTCAAGTTTCTCTTCTACTTCTGCTGCTAAACCTTTGTGTCAGTGTAGTGGGACTGGGTTATATGATGAACAGAGAGAGGCATCTCTTGTGTTTGCCCTTTAAACACACATGGATGCTTACCCCTTCCATTGTCATCCACAACTGGTATCTTAAACTAAAGTAAGAGTTAGACGAGGGACTCTTGAAATGAATTATCAGTACTTTAGTCTTTATATTAAATAAAAAATACCATTTTAGTTTAAAGAACTCTGGTTTTTAAATACCATTTTAGTTTAAAGAACTCTGGTTTTTTATGGCTAAGAAAAACAGATTATTTTAATTCTCTTTATTAACTTACATCCAGGCTTTTTGTGTGTCAACTAATATATAACTTACCACCTTTAACAGGAAGGCTTCTTCGGGAAGAAAAAAAACGGCAGAAGACTTCATTCCACTACAAGGCACCTGGCAAAGCAGTGAAGTTCATCAACAGGAACCACCTGGAAGAGAAGAAACAACATTGATGAAAACCCCAAAATTCCAGCTGTTACCAAGTTGTGGAATGATCTTCCTAATCGGATATTGAATCAGTAGAACTTCAAAAGTTCAAAGTTGGAGCAAATGCTTTTTTGTTGACCAGGCGGACATGAGTCTTTTTATAGTTTATATATGACACATTTGTTTTTGACGTTAATAGTTCATATATGACATATCTCTTTTGACATTACTTTCTTTAGAATGATTTATTGTTAATTTGCTCTCTTCATTTATTTGTTTCCTTATTTCCTTTCCTCACTGGGCTATTTTTCCCTATTGGAGCCCCTAGGCTTATAGCATCTTGCTTTTCCAATTAGGGTTGTAGCTTGGATAGTAATAATAATATGTACCATCATAACATATCATTTGTACTGTAATGGTAATATATTTAACATTTATAAACCATTGCTTGTGTAGTTAAACACTTCTGAAATTGTAATAATAATCCCTTTAACATTACCTGAAAATCAATTAAAGTTACTAACAATTTGTCCTGATAACCGAAGTTCTTGCAAAACGTCTGTAAAAAGTCATATATTTAAAGCAGCTGAAGATAGTTTGATAATAATTTTTATGACAACAAAAATATATTAGTATGATGAAAATATTTGATAATCATTTTTATGACTGAACAAAAATATATTAGTATGATGAAAATATTGAACCAAAATATCAAACATGAATTTTTTTCTTGTGAATAATTTCTAGTCAAAATTAAGAAGTTTAATTTTCAAACAAAAGCAAAATACGAAACTGATAAAAAAAATAAAAATGCCAGAATAAAACCGTTAAACCAAGTTACGAGCTTTGATTTCAAGGACCAAATAGCTGGAAAAACCACAACTTTTCAAGGTAAAACAGAAAACAAGAATACTAAAAAACTTAATTTAACTAAAACAAAACCTGTAAAACTGGAATACCAAATTAAAAAAAAAAAAAAAAAAAAAAACAACTATAGACAAAAGTAGTAATAATGGAAAACCAAAAAATTCACTTTTCCAAAAGGAAAACTTTTTAGTGAATCTGGGAAAACCAGAACAAAGAAAGGTAGAACAGAAATCAACCAAAACAAAACCTGTAAAACTGGAATACTAAATATTCAAGGTAAAACAAAAAAAGGTAAAATGGACAGAAAACAACTAAAACTTGTTTAAAAACTAATGCTAAAAAACTATTCAAGGTAAAACAATACAACAATTAAAAAAAGTTCAGGGTTAAGAAAACATTAGTTAAAAAAACAGAAAACTCAAACAAGGTAAAACTGACAGAAAACAACTAAAACATGTTCAAGGTAACAAAGTTCTCTGTTTAAAACAGAAAACTCCCAAGGTTAGGAAACAAACCTGTTTAAAACATAAAACTGAAACTCCAAGGTTAGGAAACTTCTCTATTTAAAACAGACTGTTTAAAACAGAAAACTTAAGTTTAAGTTTTTAAAACTCCAAGGTTAAACAAACCCTATAAAACAAAAAACTAAACCATGGTAAAACAACTTTTAGGTTAAACCCGTTTATAAAACAGCAAACTAAACCTTGGTAAAACAGGTTTAAAACAACTTTTAGGTTAAACAAACCCGTTTATAAAACAGCAAACTAAACCTTGGTAAAACAATCTAAAAAATAAAACTGAAAACAACTAAAACAAGTTCAATGTAGGAAAACCAACAGAAAACACCTAAAACAAGTTCAAGGTTAGGAAACAACCCTGTTTAAAACAGAAAACTAAAACTCCAAAGTTAGGAAACAACCCTGCCTAAAACAGAAAACTAAAAAAATAAGGAGTTTTTTATTTCAGGCAAAACAAAAAATAAGGAGTTTTTTATTTCAGGCAAAACAAACTAAACCAAAACCAAATATAACTGATTTTCCAAGGTCAGAAAAAATAGACGACTAATAAATGTTTAAAGAATTCTGTATAAAATCAGAAATCAATTAAAAAGACAAAAAAATTCAAACCAGATAAAATCCAACAATACTGGGTCCAACAGTCAACAACTAAAAAATACTAAACATTTTCGATGGCAAAAAGTTGACTACTGTACTAAAAGTTTTGAAATAATAAAATATTCAAATTACGACTATTAAATAAAGTTTTGATTCAAATTAAGTATGAAAAAAAAATGACCTGATGCAATAAAGACTAAACAAAATATGAAATCCAAGTTAAGGGAGAAGAACTGTAAAGGGAGACATTAGAAATCAGACGACTGCGGATAAGAGTGTCATTGAGGAAGACGGTCATAGGCTTTTTGACTACTGATGAATCACTTGACATTCGAACCATCAGAGGACAATGGGATGATAGCGAAGAATTAAATTTCTTTGTACTAGTGTGTAAAAGAAAAGAATAAAAAAGATTAAATAAATGACCGTGAAGTTTATCATTTTAACTACTGTACTCACCAAAAACTGCTTTTGTAACGAATCAATGTTGGTGATTTGTGACCAAGTAGAAGCTAAGTCCTTTCTTATCCTCTGTTTATCATTTTTGTTGAATAAAGCTGTGTTATAAATCAAGCTCTGCATGGTAAACTTCTGTAGGGGAAGATTTAACAGATTAGCATACATCATTAAATTTAAAGTTCATTTAACATGTACAAAACCAGTTAGAGAGCCTATTTTCTAAAGTAAAACCAGTTAGAGAGCCTATTTTCTAAAGTAAAACCAGTTAGAGAGCCTATTTTCTAAAGTAAATCAAAATCATGAACTAATTTCTTCCATTATGCAAAGCTAAGAAAAAGTAATCTAAGGTCTCCACAGTCCCTTATATTCTTAAAAAAATAATCATTACTTTAAAGGGAAAAAGAAAATTAGAAAAAAATAAATGGTGTACTCTGGTATCTCCAAAAATTTATTTCAAATCACAACTATATGTCCACCTGTTATCCACTGCCGAGAATATTAGATTCTATTGAAATAAGAGTAAAAAAAAAATTTATATTATATAGAGTTTTTAAAAGTAATTTGTATTTTTCCTAGCTATATGAACCTGAAATGTCTTTAGCAATCTTTAAAATAGACAGATTCAAGGATTGGTTGGTTGAAATTCAGGATAAGACCAAACTGGTTGTTCCTTTTTCTTCCCTGGAAATGTCAGTCTGCATCATATGGATGAATATACTGTACAAGATTAGTAGGCAGTCAAAGGAGGGATACTTTTCCCCTATGGAGGGTCTTGGAATAATACAGTATACTTGCTGTATGATAATTGGGTTGCTGTATATTCCACTATCTTCCCCCTTGCCTAAAGAGGATCTCTTGAAGCTAAAAAATGGTGTTCAGAAGTGTAAACTTACAGGCATCAAGTTAGCTTCATCAAGTGATAATTTGATCACTTCATCCCCCAAGAGAAGGTAAAGAAAACATGGAGAAGAGCCAGTCATTTTACCTTTCATTCCAGACTTCCATCCATGCATTACCATAGATAATATGCTTCCAGGCTTCCAGTTCCGTGTGGGAGATGGGCTGGCTATGGAACTACATGAGCAGCCAAGCACAAAAGTGACGTATTTGTGGGTATACACCTGTTGGTAGAAGATCGTGAAGGTTGTTTAGCATTTGCATACCCCAGCTTTCAACACCTGGCTGACTGGAAGATTCCTCTTTAAAGGCAAGTTGGGGCCCATGACTTCATGAGTCCTGGTCTTAGCTGGTACCTCAACACTCAGAAATCGAGGTGTACGCTTTACAGATATTAAGAAGCCATAAGAGATCGTGTTCCTTGACAGCTCCTTCTTGGCTCTGCCAGTGCTTAAGCAATGCAGAACCCTCACAGAACAGATAATGGAGAATAATCACTGGGGTCACCTCACCTACGCCCTCTATCACAGGAGACACTGGTACTGGGAACACAGTGGGTGAGCTACCAGCTCCCTTAAACTACCTGCCACACCCTAGGAGGCCTAAGCTTCATTGTTAGTCATCTGCACAGCAACATACGTGTTTCTTACCCTTCTACAGGGTACGGTAATCAATGGGGGGAACCCCACACACCACCAGAACCCTAAAAACACGCCAATGGAGATCGCAGGATACTCCCATGGACAGACCCAGGGGCATATACACAAAAGCAGTCAAACTCGATGAGGGAAAGAAAGGGGTAAAAGACTTCATCATTATGTTCTTGGGCGTCGCCAAAACAGACACTGCATAAGACTTGGCTCTCATTTTCCCCTTCAAAACACATACCTGCGAATACAGTGTGTGAATCAACAGCCAGTTTTGCCATAAACTGGTTGTAGCATCCACCCTTTTCATTCATCACAGACACCAACAGCCAGCATTTACTTTCTGTAGAGAAAATTTAAAAGATAAAGGCCTTGGTTATGGAGCAACAGTAAGTCCATACTCATTGCGGCCAAACCCAAAAGTGAAAGGCTTCCAACTGGCAGACATGTGGGGCTACTCGGTGTGCCCGCATCCTTAGACCTTTCCTTATTTTAAAGAGCTAAAGGCTTGTACTGTATATGCACAGGAACTACTATTATAATTGAAATTAAATACTAGTTGACAGTAAAGAGTAATTGAAGTAAGATTGATACAATCCATTGCTTTACAAGAACAACTGAAGTAAAAATTTATACCTTTTCTTCTTTGCCCATCTTGGAGCAATTTCCCGGTGAGAACAAAGTGGTTAAATTATTGTTATACCTGCTGAGTAATTCAACAATTATAACATTTGAAAAAATAGGTACAGTATTCAGTATATTGTCCCTATATTAAGGAAAACTTTTTAACAATTATTATTATTACTACCTAACCTACAACTCAAGCTGGGAAAACAGGATCGTATATGCCAACAGGCTCCAAAAGGTAAAAAAAAGCCCAGTGAGGAAAGGAAATAAAGAAACACACAGAAGTGTACTTGAGTGTACCCTAACTTAAGAGAAATCTAATCCAAGACAGAGCAAGACCATGGTACAGAGGCTTTAGCACTACCCAGTCTAAAGAACAACGGTTCGATTTTCGAGTGTCGTCCTAGAAAAACTGCTTACCGTAGCTAAAGCGTCTCTTTTACGCTTACTATATGGAAACTAGCCACTGAACAATTACAGTGGAGTAGTTAACCCCCTGAGTGAAGAATTTTTCAGTTACCTTAGTGTTGTCAGGTGGTAAAGGAAAAAGGATAATGTGTAAAGAATAGGCCAGACTGTTAGTGTACAGTATGTGTAGGCAAAGGAAAATGAGTAATAACCAAATGGGGTTCCAATGTTATTACTGTACTATCTGGCCAGTCAAAGCACTCGATAACTCTTTAGCAGTACATAGTACTGTACCTCAATGGGTGGCTGGTTCCTTGGCCATCCAACCTACCTATCCACTATTATACAAATAAGACATTCAAAAGACTGGTTAATATAAACATCTACAAACCTACAATTAGCACAAAGGGACGATTGCTGTGGCCTGATTGGTAACGTCTCTGCCTGGTGTTTGCCAGTCGGGGGTTCGAGTCCCGCTCAGACTCGTTAGTGCCATTAGTGTCTGCAACCTTACCATCCTTGTGAGCTAAGGTTGGGGGGTTTGGGGGAGCCTATAGGTCTATCTGCTGAGTCATCAGCAGCCACTGCCTGGTCCTCCCTGGTCCTAGCTTGGGTGGAGAGGAGGCTTGGGCGCTGATCATATAATATATGGTCAGTCTCTAGGGCATTGTCCTGATTGCTAGGACAATGTCACTGTCCCTTGCCTCTGCCATTCATGAGCGACCTTTAAACCTTTAAATCATGCAATAGTGCGTCTGTACTCAGTGAGGTCGAAGACAAAAGTGAAAAGCTCTCGACAGTTGATGCTACTCGCCTGCGTTCACCACCTGTCATCAATTACTGTACCTTGTTAACAAATTCAATGACTTCCAGTTCTGAAGACATGTATTAAAGGATGAGAAAATATAAATCCTGATTCGGGCATTCTCGACGCCCTTCGCCAATCTACGGAAGAAAAATATCGATTAGTTTTGAACTGGCAATGTATACCTATAATAAATAAAAATTAATCTCTTATTTTATTAATATTCAGGGTAGATACCAATCGTTTAACAGAAGGTACAGTATTTTCATACGAAATCAAGAGGATACTACATTTATAAAAAATTTAATAACCAATTGAGATAAAAAATAAAAAAATCTTTTAATCATTTGTATTTTTCCTAACCTAATATGAGTATGATTTAAGCTAAGCTAGAATGGCCATTAAGCTTTTAATGAGGTAAACAGACCTAGCTACAGGAGGACTTGTGAGGTGGTTAAGGTGAATAGTGCAACTTGAAAGATTTGTTCCTATAAATAACACAACCCTTCAACATTATAATAAGAGACTCATCCTTATAATGTGCAAATGCATAACAGAGAAAAAATAATGAAATTACAGTAAATAAATTGTCATTTTTCTAAGTTGTTTGATGTTTTTCAGTATCAAGATTTGACTAAGCCTCACCTCGTATTGGTCAATCAAAATTCAGATATAATTTAATCACCTGCATTAGAGCGTTTTCATTTCCATCATTAAAAATGCACTTCAGTTCATTTCAAATAAACTAATTTCAGTCATGGCCAACATTTATGAGGGGTTTGAACTGATTGTTAAAAAGTTCACAAAAAAATCCTCATAGAAAAATCGCTTAGCCAGTTTATTTCAAATAAAGAAAATCCTCGTTACAGTCATGGCTGACATTTGAGTACTACAAGCCTTATTTCACATAGTAATTCAGAAACATTGACATTTATACATAACCACGTTGTTCTTCCAAGAGAAGTCAAGTGTCCTAAGTGGGTTAAACCTGGGGGTATACGTTCAGATTGACGCTACCAGCACTGTCACGCAAAAGTCCGCAAACCCGAAACTATAAGACGCGTGGCGCAACATGGGGCTTCCCCAACAGCTGGCTGTTCCGGTGCCGTTGCTGACCGTCAAACGGAAGCACCAGACTCCGACTGATAGGGTAGGACAATAAGGCATCCTAGATCAGCTTGATAATAATAATACAGGAGTTATGTAATTATGATATGTTAGATAATGATTACACGGCTGGTGTGTGGAGCGCATTCATGTACCTCTTGCTTAACCCTTTTACCCCCAAAGGACGTACTGGTACGTTTCACAAAACTCATCCCTTTACCCCCATGGACGTAGTGGTACGTCCTTGCAAAAAACTGCTATTTACATTTTTTTTTCCATATTTTTGATAACTTTATGCGAAACTTCAGGCATTTTCCAAAAGAATGAGACCAACCCGACCTCTCTATGATGAAAATTAAGGCTGTTAGAGCAATTTCAAAAATAAATATTGCAAAATGTGCTTGAAAATAAAAAAAAAATGCCTGGGGGTTAAGGGTTGGAAAGTTCCAAATAGCCTGGGGGTAAAAGGGTTAAACAGAGGAGTGATGAGATTCTGTTTATTTGCGAGTGAATCGAGCCACGGCAGAGCAAAAACATTGGTGTGTGTAAATAGATTATAGGTAGTCATAATACAGTACTTTGATAGTAACCCACGCAGATGGTGTGCACAGCACAACCATGTAACGCTTGCCAGAATACACGAGCAACGCAATAATGTTTATTTGTAATAAACATGAAAAACAAATTTTTTCTTTGGCCTTCTTGTTTTGTTTTGTTATGTTGTTACCTTCCATAAAGCCATTGTTTTCCGATTACCACCGCCCTACATACCCCAACAGTAATGGGGGTCCCCAGGTGGGAATCTGGATTATGGGTGGTGGCAAAGGAAAACTATGTATGTGCGGAAGATAACAGCAGAATAAAACATAAATCCAAGAAAAATAACAGAAAAAAAATGTTTTTTTTTCATGTAAAACCAACAGGACGAAACAACACCAACAGAGTGACTGCGGCAAGAGGTGCCTCTCTCGAGCACAGTTTTCTATATCGGCCCGATTTCTAAACGACGATTTAGAAAACTGGCTAAAGAGAAGGCTGTGCAATTTGCCACCACTCAAATAGATATTGCTTCGCCGTGGCTAGTTTTGCTAGCAATAAACATCATCTCGCTGCTCCTGTATTCTTGCAAGCGGTACATAGATGTGCTGTGTACGCCCAACCGCTTGGGTAACTATCAAAGTACTGTATCATAATTACCTATAGTTTATATGACATACCTGAAATGGATTTCACTCCGCCGTGTCTCGCTTCGCTCCAAATAAACATTACCTCAATGATCCTCTGTTCTGGCAAGCAGTACACAAATCGCTACCTCATTGCAAGAGGGTCCTAACTCCAAATTCCTGATTTTTCAGGAGACGCATTTGAAAGTTACTAAGTCCTATGAATTTGATCATGTTTCACAAATCTTCTTAGTGCCATCTCTCGGCCGCCAATTCACCTAGATTCACGACTCTTTTACCAAAAGATGCAGAATCAATTCGGCAATCTTGTACACCCTATAACTCAAAACTAGCAAATTTGGAGTTACGACCCTCTTGCAATGAGGTAGCGAAATGTGCTATGCATGCCGGCCGTGTGGGTCATAATTAAATGTATCATAATCGCCTACAACCTACACTATTATTATTAAGCTGACCTAAGATGCCATACTGTTCCACCCTATCAGTCGAAATCTGCCGTTTCCGGACGACGGGCAGCAACAGCACCGGAACGGCCAGCCATTGGGGAAGCTCCCAAATTCCCCCGTACACGTTTTAGTTTCGGGGTTACGTCCTATTGCGTGACTCTGCCGGTAGCATTGACCTGAACGCAGACTACAAAGCTTGATTTAGGATCCTTGACTTCTCTTGGAAGAATATTATGATTATGTAAAAATGTCAATGTTTCTGAATTATTATGTAAAATAAGGCTTGTAGTACTCAAATGTCAGCTATGACTGTAATGAGGAATTTTGATTTGAAATTAAATTGAAAAGTAATTTTTTCTGAGGATTTTTGACTGAATTTTTTAATGAGAGATTTTGACAGTTTTTTTATTAAGATTTTTTACAAAATTTTTTATGATGATTTTTGACTGAAGTTTTTAGAGGATTTTTGACTGAAATTTTTAGAGGATTTTTGACTGAAATTTTTAGAGGATTTTTGACTGAAATTTTTAGAGGATTTTTGACTGAAATTTTTATAGAGGATTTTTGACTGAAATTTTCATAGAGGATTTTTGACTGAAATTTTTAGAGGAATTTTGACTTGAAATAAACAAGCAGTGATTTTTTTTTAAAGACTTTCATGAAAAAATCATTTTTTTTAATAGAAATACTGTATATATAAATTTTGATGGCACAATTCAAGGTAAAGTTTAGTCAAATTGTCACATAAAGAAGACATGGAAAACATCAATAAAGAATTTAAAAAAATTCTATAATTCCCGTAATAAGATTATTTCTATTTTTTGCCGCGGCAGAGCAGCCCTCTCTGCAGCCAGTTTTCTAAAAACGTCGTATAGAAATCGGGCCGATATAGAAAACTGTGCTCGAGAGGGCTGCCTCTGCCGCGGTCGCACTGTTGTTATCTAACTCTCCTAGTTCTGCCTGACAAAAAACAATAAATTTAAAATAATTTGTATTTTTCCTAACTTGAAAAACCTGGAGCTGTTTACATAGGAGTATTACTTTGGCGATAGCTGAAACTAGCCATTAAAGTTTTTGGGGGGTATAACTACCCTTTGCTAGTTAGCGGAGGGAGGTAGTAGGAGTAGACCAGCCACCCAGCTCACACCATGGAACTCGGCTATTACATACATACATACATATACCAAAGGCACTTCCCCCAATTTTGGGGGGTAGCCGACAACAACAAGAAACAAAACAAAAAAGGGGACCCCTACTCTCTACGTTCCTCCAGCCTAACCAGGAACTCAGCCGAGTTCAGCTGGTACTGCTAGGGTGCCAGTAGTTACTGGCTGGTGGCAGGAAAGCCCCTCCCCAAGCACAATGAGTAGCTATTTGAACTTTAAAGACAAGGAATTGTAGTGTGGTTGAGCCAGGATCTGTAACTTATGAGGACTCGGGTCTATATATTGTAGTTTGGAAAAATACTTTTTATTCTAAAAATTTGTGATTTGTTCCTACACAAATACAAGCCCTCATTCTTTAATAGGAGACTTATCCTTACGAGGGAGGAAGTCGTGTAGCCAACTGGCAGATTTTCATTCCTGGGAAATGTCTAAGAACTTTGGTACTGAATAGAAACAAAAGTGATGACTCATATCAGCCTCATAGACATGAAGATGAGGTATATGTTAGGATAAGTCCTTACTATGGACTGGTAGATGGTCAAGGAAGAATCTATACCTATATAGGTGAAGTCAGTGATTTTAGCCTTATTGAAGCATTATAAACGACACAGGGGCTGTTCAGTAAGAGGCAAATATATTCTGTAAGTTAGCGAGATGTTTTGATTGTCTTTGCCTCTTTGACGTGATGAAATTCTTACCAAAACAAAGGAAAACAGATGTGAAAAAGGGAATGTCAGAGGAAAACAAAAACGTGAACTAAAACGTGTACAGGTATTAATTTCTGGCTCTGTTCTGTTGGTTCTTTATGCATGCTGCACAAGATTTTTCATAACTCTGACCATCCTTTGCATCCAGATCTTCACAGAATGTACCATCCTGAAAGTGCTGGAGAGACAGAAATTGAATGTGTTTGAGATGAAGTGTCTAAGGAGTATGGCTGGTGTATCTCGAGTAGATAGGGTTAAGAACGAAGTAGTGAGGGTGAGAATGGGTGTAAGAAAGGAGTTAGCGGCTAGAGTGGATATGAATGTGTTGAGATGGTTTGGCCATGTTGAGAGAATGAAAAATGGCTGTCTGCTAAAGAAGGTGATGAATGCAAGAGTTGATGGGAGAAGTACAAGAGGAAGGCCAAGGTTTGGGTGGATGGATGGTGCGAAGAAAGCTCTGGGTGATAGGAGGATAGATGTGAGAGAGGCAAGAGAGCGTGCTAGAAATAGGAATGAGTGGCGAGCGATTGTGACGCAGTTCCAGTAGGCCCTGCTGCTTCCTCCGGTGCCTTAGATGACCGCGGAGGTAGCAGCAGTAGGGGATTCAGCATTATGAAGCTTCATCTGTGGTGGATAATGTGGGAGGGTGGGCTGTGGCACCCTAGCAGTACCAGCTGAACTCGGCTGAGTCCCTGGTTAGGCTGGGAGGAACGTAGAGAGTAGAGGTCCCCTTTTTTGTTTTGTTTCTTTGTTGATGTCGGCTACCCCCCAAAATTGGGGGAAGTGCCTTGGTATATGATGATGTATGATGTACTGTGAACGTGAAAAGATGTATCATTTTAATGAAGTTAACATGAACAAATATTAGGGAAAGGAGAATATTAAAACAATATAGATGAACTATGTTAATCAAGTTAGGATATGTTGCTTAAATGTACGGTCATATGAGAACACGGGTGCATAAATTTGTCTATCCTCCCCTTCATCCAGGAGGATAAGGGAGATAATTTTGAACAAACTTATTGCTAAGAAACGTTGCTTGATCACGTGGCTCAAATGCATCTATCATCTGGTCCAACAAATAATGGAGTAACTGCTGCACCCTAAGGAAGAGGTAAAAAGCCAGTCGATCTTACCTTCCCTTCTAAACTCACGTCATAACTGTCAATTTTTAGGCCCAAAGATGACTATTTTCAGCTAAAAATTAATTACCACATGACTTTCACCTTTACAGTGAGCCCTCGCTACTTCGCGGTTCGACCATCGCGGATTTTTTTCATAACGCATGTATAAACATATATCGCGGATTTTCCGGAAATTTCGAAAATACCGCGATGTGACCGATGGTGCGAGATTGGAGAAAGTAAGGAAAATTGAATCATGATTGATTTCAATATAAATGAAACTTTGAGGAGCAACAAAGATATCATTTGTTAGAGAGATAGAGAGAGGTAAGGAATGGGAGGTAGTGAAAAGTAGCCCACAGAGAGAGAGAGAGAGAGAGAGAGAGAGAGAGAGAGAGAGAGAGAGAGAGAGAGAGAGAGAGAGAGAGAGAGAGAGAGAGAGTGTGTGTGTGTGTTGTTTTAAATGTAATAAACAAAAAAAATTTATAGGTTATAACACATTGGTGCTTATGTAATATCAACTGTATACTGTAGATGGTTTGAATAAGTTAAGAAATGGTATAAACGATACTTTGTTAGTGTATCCGTACACTCTCAAGAGCGGCAGCTAGACGTCAGCTGATCTAATCACAGCCAAAAGTAAAACAAAAAGAAGTCAACAATACTCAATTTTTAAAACGCACCCGAAATTTAAAAACAAAAGTACAAGCTTTCTTAATGTGCAATTAACTATTTAAAGAGAAGCAATTTTCTAGAACAAAATGATGTTTCCCAAAAAATAGTGGTTTGCTGATGAAATCGGATGCCGTATTTTTAGCAACGATTGAAATGGATGTAAGTTGGCATAATTTTTTCGTTTCGTATTTAATTGACACTAAGAAAACTAATTTTAGTTTCTTCATCTATATGTAAGTATTGTATAACACGAAGAGAGAGAGAGAGAGAGAGAGAGAGAGAGAGAGAGAGAGAGAGAGAGAGAGAGAGAGAGAGAGAGAGAGAGAGAGATCAGCTGCTGTAATGAATGCCGTGTTTTTCTTTCGTGAGAATTTCATCGCCACAACTATAACAACAACATACTGTACTGAACTTTACAGTATTATACAGACTACTGTAATATGATAGAGTAAAATATTTGTAATAACCTATTTTATATGAAATGGGGCTATTTTTTTTTTGTTTAAAATTTACATTTACGTATGTAAGACAACTCTCTCTCTCTCTCTCTCTCTCTCTCTCTCTCTCTCTCTCTCTCTCTCTCTCTCTCTCTCTCTTGAATTGTTTTCCTGCTTTGCTACGTATGTATGATTTTATATAGATACGGTAAATAATATTTGTAATAACATTTTCTAAAAGCTTTTACTGTAATATCATTATTTATCACTTTCATCATGCGCGTTAAATGCCTTCGTTTGTTTCCTGAGGGTACTTTATGACGCCGTCGTTTCAGGCGGCGTCATAAAGAAAAACATTTCATTTGGAAGTCCTAAGAAAATTAAGTAAAACATTAGTAATAACAAAATCAACATACTGTACTGAATAATCAATATAATCGATGCAAAAACTAACCTATACACAGATGTGTAAATGCTTTTGTTTCTTCATTATAATCAGAAATAAACGTAAACAAAACAGTGGTTGCCATTTTTTATCGTGCTTTTTGGCGTGTTTAGGAAACGCATGATATAAAATCACCTTTAATATTTGTGCCTGTTTTAGTTTAGGGTACTGTAGTACATGCATTAAGTGTTCTGTACATTAAAGGGTAGTTTGTTAACAGTACTACGTACAAGGGAAGGTTTTAAAAGTCTGAATATACATGTTAAATAAATAGGTAAATATGGTGTCACTACTTCGCGGATTTTCACCTATCGCGGTCGGGTCTGGAACCTATCTACCGCGATAAACGAGGGCTCACTGTATACAAATTCCAGGCTTGGGTTAAAAAAAGAAGAATGGATTATTAACCCTTTTACCCCCAGGCTCTTTGGAAATTTCCAACCCTTAACCCCCAAGGGGTTATTTTTTTCCCAGCACATTTTGCAATATATTTTTTTTCAAATTGCTCTAACAGCCTTAATTTTTGTCATAGAGAGGTCAGGTTGGTCTCATTCTCTTGGAAAATGCCTGAATTTTCTCAAAAAAATAATTAAAAATATGAAAAAAAAAAAAATTTTTTGCAAGGACGTACCGGTACGTCCATTGGGGTAAAGGGATGGCTTTTGTGAAACGTACCAGTACGTCCTTTGGGGGTAAAAGGGTTATCGAGGATTTAATTGCTAAATGTATATTTTTATTGAAAGGATAAAAACATCAGCTACTTACTGATCAACCATATTTACCTGTTCTTTCTTCAGAACACCGAATACACCGTTATTGAGCCATCATAAAAATTACTGTTCTTGCGAACATTACTTGTATGTTCCTTTATGTTTACTTCTCAAGAGAAGATCATATCCTTCATGATCACAATTTTTTAACAAGTAACCTGGAATATAAAGAAAAGTTAGAAAACGCACATAAAAAAAAGTTTAAATGAACAATAGCATAGTACAGTATTAATGTGGCTTATGAGGGGCCGTATATATTAGCATAGCATAAAACTAATTCCAAGAATATACAAACAAGCCTTTATTAAATTATACAACTAACTTTTTGATGACTAATTTCCTCTTAAAGGGTTAAATATCAAACAATTTTTCTTCATCAGCTGATTTTATGAGAGAGCGAAAAGGCTTTTCTTTATCAGCCACATGACCGAATAAAAATTTGTGGTATTAAATATGAAAGGAGATTTATCTAGACTAAATATTTGACATCCAGGATAAATGATAATTGTACAGTACAGTATTACCGACTCTTTTCATTACTAATCATTATTCATCCATATGGCTTAGCAATATTGAATCACATAAGGTACTTTACTACTAACTAATGGCATCCATAACACTTCCAAAAAAAAATATTCATTAGTCACAAATAACCAATTCAATGTATAGAATAACATTGCGTCTTCAAAAGTCTTGAAACTCTTGAGTCAGTATAAAAAGCACTTCAAATTCAAAATATCCATGAATCAAAGGGACAACCAGAGAACCAATAAACCAAAAAAGATAAAACTGACATGGCTTGGTGGGAGCCTTTGTAGGATGACGGCCAGATCCGTTTTCATTCATAGAAAATGGGAATATTATAAAGTGGGGTGGACTGTGGCCGTCATTCTAAAATCGAGTTCGTAGAAGACTGGAATATTCTGAACTGTGGCCGTCGTTCTAAAAACGATTTTGGCGGGAGAAGCTAACTTAAAAAACCCACCTAACCTATGCTAAAAGCCGTATCCTTACCCAGGGGGGCTTTGCCGACTCTGACAATATCATGGAATTATGTTCGTTATTACATGGTCGAACCAACGGAACTTCAGATGTTCAAATTTATTCTATTTATTATCATTCCTTTTTTCCGGTTTAATCTTTACCTCGTTTTATAATCCCGTAAAGGGCCACTTTTCCTCTTCGGTTGCACAAGAAGAGTTAGAAGACTCGGGCTTAAATGGCTGAGGACTATGAAGCGTAAAGTAGATATTGGCCCTTTCGGCTCACTATGATTATATTCCAATACTCACACCAATCTGTCGTTAGCGAACGACAAAACATACCTTACCAGCATTTTTAATAACCCTTCCAGCTCACATGATTATATTCCAATACTCACGCCAATCTGTCGTTAGCGAACGACAAAACATACCTTACCAGCATTTTTAATAACCCTTAAATAAATTAATTAAATAATAAAATGTACCTTATTAACATTTTCAATGGGCTCTTTCCAGGGTTTTTATTTATGTAAGAACAAATAATAGTCAATACAATATGCTTCAGTGGGGAAAAGAGTTAACCGACTTTCATCCCCACTTACACTTACCTCAAGCGTGTTACTCGATCAAAAGAATACAAATGTACTCACCAACCATATCTTGCATTGAGGCTTCTTCATGAACTATTTTGTAATCGTCAGCCACAGGCTCTTGCTTGACATCCATGGCGTTTCCATCGCACCGAATCACGCTAGAGCCTGAATATTTTCCCACAGAAGATGCATCGCCCTCTCTCGGAGGCAAGAGTAATTTGAGCTGGGGATTAATTTTCTTTCAGCTTCTCTCTAAAGTATGGGTTCATTCTTGGGTACTGAACCCGGCCCAGTCGTGTCAGGAGTCTCGTCGTCTTCTAGTTCAAACTCTACATCTACAGCATCTTCTAAATAAATAAATAAAGAAGATAAAAATATATTTCCAAATGTTAGGAAATGAAATAAAATTCCACGTTGAAAAATGCAACGGTTATCTAATCACATTATTTAACCATTTTACCCCCAAAGGACGTACTGGTACGTTTCACAAAACTCATCCCTTTACCCCCATGGACGTACCGCTACGTCCTTGCAAAAAAATGCTATAAAATTTTTTTTTTTTTTCATATTTCTTATATTTTTTTGAGAAAATTCAGGCATTTTCCAAGAGAATGAGACCAACCTGACCTCCCTATGACAAAAATTAAGGCTGTAAGAGCAATTTAAAAAAATATACTGCAAAATGTGCTGGGGAAAAAATAACCCCTTGGGGGTTAAGGATTGGAAATTTCCAAAGAGCCTGGGGGTAAAAGGGTTAATTAGAAATTATAAGAAAATATTAAAAGAATTATCCTCTGCTATATGAAATAAGAGCCATTATAATTTCACAAGTGGACTACAATAGCACTGAGATTCATTATATTAAGGCAATCTCAAAAATATATACTACTACTGCACTGATTTGTAAAAGTTTGACAACCCTTTTCTAACCATTATAAACAACCTGTTTTTTATCTTCTCATTCTTAGGAAGCAAACTGAAAATGCCTTTCTTAGGAAGCAAACTGAAAATGCCTTTCTTAGGAAGCAAACTGAAAATGCCTTTCTAACCATTATAAACAACCTGTTTTTTATATTCTTATTCTTAGGAAGCAAACTGAAAATGCCTTTCTAACCATTATAAACAACCTGTTTTTTATATTCTTATTCTTAGGAAGCAAACTGAAAATGCCTTTCTTAGGAAGCAAACTGAAAATGCCTTTCTAACCATTATAAACAACCTGTTTTTAATATTCTCATTCTTAGGAAGCAAACTGAAAATGCCTTTCTAACCATTATAAACAACCTGTTTTTAATATTCTCATTCTTAGGAAGCAAACTGAAAATGCCTTTCTAACCATTATAAACAACCTGTTTTTAATATTCTCATTCTTAGGAAGCAAACTGAAAATGCCTTTCTAACCATTATAAACAACCTGTTTTTTATATTCTTATTCTTAGGAAGCAAACTGAAAATGCCTTTCTTAGGAAGCAAACTGAAAATGCCTTTCTAACCATTATAAACAACCTGTTTTTAATATTCTCATTCTTAGGAAGCAAACTGAAAATGCCTTTCTAACCATTATAAACAACCTGTTTTTTATATTCTTATTCTTAGGAAGCAAACTGAAAATGCCTTTCTTAGGAAGCAAACTGAAAATGCCTTTCTAACCATTATAAACAACCTGTTTTTAATATTCTCATTCTTAGGAAGCAAACTGAAAATGCCTTTCTAACCATTATAAACAACCTGTTTTTAATATTCTCATTCTTAGGAAGCAAACTGAAAATGCCTTTCTAACCATTATAAACAACCTGTTTTTTATATTCTTATTCTTAGGAAGCAAACTGAAAATGCCTTCTATAAAACATATTGTCCAAACCAGGACAAAAGACAGTTATAAATTCAGTAAAGGAATATTTTTAAACAAACAAAGCTTATGACAAACTTATAACAAAGATAATATAGGGCAAATGGCTTAGTAGTAATATGACATTCGTAGATAATTTGTATTTTTCCTAATTATACAAACCTTAGCTATTTACATGGGGTAATTACTTCAGCGTAGCTGAAATGACGAACCATAAGAATTTTAACAAGGGTTTACTACCCCTCCGCTAGTTAGCAGGGGGTAGGGAGGGGTAGCTTGCTACCCCTCCCCCCTCACACACACAGAGCGTGCTCCACTTTACTTAGAGGTAGGACTTATCTTGGGGGACAGGGCTGGTGGGCAAATATGTGTAAATAGCTAAGGTTTGTATAGTTAGGAAAAATACAAATGATCTAAGAATTTGTCATTTGTTCCGTAACTGAAATACAAACCACGCTATTTACATGGGGTGACTTAACCCTTAGGAAGGGTGATAAGTCCCTGCCATACTGGCTTTGGCTTGCCCGGGGATTCCATATTCGAGCGTTCAAGTACTCGGACAATAGGGAATCCCTGCTCCTCGCTAGCGGTTGTAAAACTGCCGCGGCCTACGTAAGGTGTGTGCAAAGGAGAAAAGTGACTCGTCCTAAGAAGTTGGCCTGGAGTTCCTCAGAAGGAAATCTAGGCTAGGACTCTCCCAATACCACCTCGTCAGGGTATGGGGACATGACAGTATTACACTTAATACT
Source organism: Palaemon carinicauda (assembly GCF_036898095.1). Taxonomy (NCBI): domain Eukaryota; kingdom Metazoa; phylum Arthropoda; class Malacostraca; order Decapoda; family Palaemonidae; genus Palaemon; species Palaemon carinicauda. Next base: position 121,022 of record NW_027169425.1, read on the forward strand.
AGGAACACAAGGAAGCATGGTCTACCTGCAGTGGTTCGAGGTCAGCTGTGCAGAGAACGCAGGATGCTGCTTTCTCCAAGGGAGGAGAGGATGAAGAAAAGAATAAGGGCCAGACAGATCTTTTCATTCATGCAGACTAACACCAGGTAACAATGCCCTCAACCTTCTGCTACTTGTCCATTAAGGAGCCTGAGGTTTAGACCAGCTGTTGTGCAGCCACCACAGGGCCGATAGAAACGTATCGAACCTCCTGTGGGTCACGTCTTGCAGGTAATGGGCTGTGAAGGTGGTCTGACGCTTCAAAACCCCCGTTTGCAGGACCTGCGTCACTGAATGATACTTCATGAAGGGCAGGGACGTAGCTACGCCCTTGACATCATGCGCCCTAGGGCGATGTGACGGAGAAGGGTCAGGATTCAAGGCCAGATGTATCACCTTGCGAATCCAGGCCGAGATGGTATTCCTGGTGACCCTTCTCTTCATCCTCCCAGTGCTCACGAACAGCGCTCGCACCTGGGAACGAACTGCAGCTGTTCTTTTAAGATACAACCTCAGACTCCTCACTGGGCACAGTAGGAGATGGGTCATCTGTTACAGAACGGAGACTCGAAACCTGGAAAGAGTCGAACCTAGGGTCTGGCACTCCCGGATTCTGAGTCTTGGCAACAAACTCAGGGACGAAGCTGAACGTTACCTCCCCCCATCCCCTTGAATGGGCGATGTCGTACGAGAGACCATGTAGCTCACTGACTCGCTTGGCCGAGGCCAAAGCTAGCAGGAAAACCGTCTTCCAGGTAAGGTGGCGATCAGAAGCCTGGTGTAATGGTTCGTAGGGAGGTCTCTTCAGAGACCTGAGAACTCGAACCACGTTCCATGGAGGAGGTCTCACTTCCGACTGAGGGCAGGAAAGTTCGTAATTCCGTATGAGAAGGGAAAGGTCCAGCGAGGAAGAAATGTCCATTCCTTTAAACCTGAAGGCATGACTTAAGGCTGAGCGATAGCCTTTCACTGCCGAGACTGAAAGGCGCAATTCTTCCCGCAAATACACGAGGAACTCCGCTTTTGCTGGAATAGTGGCATCGAGGGGAGAGATACTCCTTCCACGACACCAACCACAGCAGACTCGCCACTTCACCTGGTAGACCCCTGCGGATGGCTTGTGCAGGTGGCCAGACATCCTGTTTGCAACTTGTTGTGAAAATCCTCTCTCTGTGAGGAGATGCTCGATAGTCTCCAGGCGTGAAGTCGAAGCGAAGCTACGGCTTTGTGGTAGATGTTGGCGTGTGGTTGTTTGAGTAGCTCGTGATGTGGAGGGAGTTCTCTCGGAACCTCCGTTAGGAGTTGCAGAAGGTCCGGGAACCATTCTGCGTGATGCCATAGCATAGCTATAAAGGGTCATCGAAAGATTGACCGATATTCTGGTCTTGTTGCGCACCTTCCTCATCAGACAGGACGGGGGAAAAGCGTACACGTCGGTGCTGTCCCACCGTTGTTGGAAGGCATCTTGCCAGAGTGCCTTGGGATCAGGGACTGGGGAGCAATACAGCGGGAGCTTGAAGTTCAGCGCTGTAGCGAACCGATCCACAGTCGGGTAACCCCACAAAGTCAGGACTTTGTTGGCTACTGAATGATCCAAGGACCACTCGGTACTCATTATCTGAGACGCTCTGCTCCAACTGTCGGCGAGCACATTCCCTTTGTCTGGAATGAAGCGAGCCGATAGAGGAATCGAGTGGACTTCGGTCTATCTCAGTATCTCTACTGAGAGATGGGATAGCTGCTTTGAAAAGGTACCTCCTTGCTTGTTGATGTAAGCTACTACTGTGGTGAAGTAGCTCTTCACACCACAGAGTGATGCGCCAGGTCTTTGTTGGAACTGTTGAAGGGCCAGGAAGACGGCCTTCTTCTCTAGCAGATTCATATGGAGGCACTTTTCCGATTCTGACCACAGGCCTGAGGTACTGTGGTACAGAACGTGGCCCCTACCCCCCTTTTGTGGTGTCCGAAAACAGCATCCAATCCGTGGGAAGGAAACGAGAAGATCCATTCTTCTTCGTAAGTTCTCGCCTGACACCCACCACTGGCGGTTCATCTGTTCCGCAGGATCCATAGGGATCATGATGTCCGGGGAATCGCAGCCTTGATTCCACTAGGACCTGAGTCGCCCCTGGAGAAACCTCATCCTGAGGCGACCGTTGAGAACTAGATGAGCCAAGGGTGAAAGGTGACCGAGGAGACGTAACCACGATTGGGTTGGAAGCTCTTCTCGTCTGAGGAAAGGGCTTGTGACTCTTCTCAGCCTTGCTATCCTGTCGTCTGATGGAAAGGCCTTATGGAGATTGGTGTCTATAATCATGCCTATGTGAACCAGTTTTTGATTGGGCAGCAGAGCGGACTTCTCGAGACTTACCATGACCCTTAGGTCCTGGCAAAGTCCTAGAAGTTTGCCTCGGTGTAAAAGAGGGAATGACTCCGAGTCTGCTAGGATCAGGCAGTCATCCAGATAATGGAGGAGACGGAAGCCGATCCTGAATGCACACAATGATATTAGGGTAAACACTCTGGTGAAATCCTGTGGTGCTTGGAGAGACTGAAACTCAGCACCTTGAACCGGTACTCCTTGTTGTCTAAGCTGAATCCTAAGTACTTCCTTGAAGACGGATGGACTGGGATCTGGAAGTACGCGTCCTTCAGGTCCAGTATACACAAGAAGTCTTACGGTTTACTGCAAGACTGACTGTGTCTGCGGTCTCCATGCTGACCGGAGTTTGCTTTAATCTGGGCCTCTGCCCACAGTGTTCGCCCCCTTGCTGATCCCATGGTGCTAAATGATACTGGATTCGTCCTCAGGGGAGGTAAAGGTGTTGTGAACTGGACGCGATATCCCTGACTGATTACGGAAATCGTCCAGGAAACGGCCTTGTCTGCGCAACCTCGTAGGTATCCCGCCACTGGCGGACATGCAGGGGAACTGGCAATACTAGCATTTGCGGCCTCGGCTGCTCCTTCTAGGATTCTTCCCTCCCCTGGGGGACTACTTGCCTTTCTTGTCCTTGACCGGAAAGGGCTAAGACACCACTGTCTTAGCTGCCGTTGTTTTGGTGGGACGTGGTTGCTGAGGTGCTGGAGGTTTATAGGGCTTGAATGTCAAAGCCCCATATAGGAGGGAGTCTTGGTGATTTCCTACACCTCTCAGCCGCCTGCTTCACGTCCTTAGGCTCAAACAGGTTCGTTCCCATAGCGAAAGAATGTCTGAGCCTGTAGATTTTGGTGCTAAGGGACTCCCATTACTGTCTTGGAGTCCTTTGACTCCCTCCCGGGAGGGATGCAGGACTCCAACCACGACAGAGGCAGGCTCTTCTCCACCCCTATTCGAGAAGACTTTACCGCGCGAGGTGGGGTTTCCCTCAATGGTGTGATTGGGGAACGTCTCACCTCCCGTGACTCTCCTGAGGGCGGTAAAACTTCGTCCGAAGGTGAGGGAGAAAAGTCTGAGGGGGGAGAGTGCCTGCCTCGAAGACCTACGAGGAGACAGCTACGTCCTCGGAGAAGTTACCTCGTCCGAAACTCCTCTTTTCCTCATCAGGGGAGTGGATGCAGCCAAGGATTTGTGGCTCAACTCAGAGAAAACAGCTTAAAAGCCTGTGGTACCACTCTGATTAGAGTCCCAAACCCGGCTGACGGCTGCGCTGTCAGACACTCCCTCTGGAGGGGAAGTCGCCTGTAAAAAGATAAGAAAGGCATGTCCCTGGGCCTTTCTGGAACCTTCCCCCCCCCACCCTGCCAAGCGTGCCGATGGCCCCCTTTACCATGCGATGTCCGGCAGCCTCGCGCGGGGGAGGGCGCAAGGTTGAGCTGGAAGATCGGTAGGTCAGCTGGCAGGACCATCAACACTGGAAGTTCTGCTTGATCCTCTGAGGCAGGGTCTCTATGAGAGACCTCTCCCGCGAACGAGAGAGGTACCCTTCGTAGAAGAGACTTGGAGACACTCGCAGGCTGAAGCACTGGAGAGCGCCTGTATGCAATCTCAGGAAACTCTAACGATGTGCGCTGATGCGCAGGTGAGCGTTGGCGCGCAGGGGAAACCTGGCGCTTAAGGGAAGTATGTGCAGTATTTGCCCATACGCCCTTTTTTCCCCAAAGGGATCGATGCCTGTTTAACAACAGGATGTGTAGGTGTCCACAGCGCGTCAGCAGTCAGGAACGGAGACGGCAGGTCAGCAGGTCTAGGAGATGGCGGATAAATCTGCGGAAAGGTCCGGATCAGCAAGCTGAGCTAATCAGGAACAATCCTCCGAAGAGGAGTCTCTATGAGTGGCCTCTCTCGCGAACGAGAGAGGTGAACACTTCGTAGAAGAGACTTGAAGACACTGTTGATGGCGCCCCTTAGGGCCGTTGGATCAGCAAGCTGACCTTATAAGGAGCAATACTCCGAAGAGGAGTCTCTATGAGTGGCCTCTCTCGCGAACGAGAGAGGTGAACACTTCGTAGAAGAGACTTGCCAAGACTGTGCTCCACCCCTGAAGGCAGAGAAACTCAGCAAGGGGGGAGAAAAGTCTGGCCGAAGAGCAGCACAGTAGTCGACGGCGATGAACTACTAAGGTATGGGAAGTTCTCCCTCTGCAGGGAGAAGATCTCACACCCGGGGAGGGAACCTCCCTCGGAAGGGAAGTTATCCAACCCATGGAGGCGAACCTCCTTTAGCATTCTAAGATGATCTTAAGTGCTGGCATATTGTCACTGGAGAACTTCTAAGAGAAGAAATAACGCCCATGATGACGTCCTTTGAGGGACGGCAGCGACAGCAGACTCCCCAGGCACAAACAGGACAGCTCTGCTTCGTTGGCACTCTTTAGTCAAACGAAGAAAAACTGCATAGTTAACTGGGAAAATAAAATTAAATAATTATTTAACAGAGATTCCCCAGGGAGGAACTCCGAAGAGTAACCCCGAGGGAATAGCAAAAAATAAGAATTAAAAATTAAGTATGCGCCCTCCTCCCCCACTGACATTCACGGGAGAAGGGGGAGGGCGGAGCAATTGTAATAAAAACAGAATTCTAACAGAATTATAATTATCTAAATCATCTAAGAATGTTCACTAATAGTAAGAACCACTGACCCCCGAAGGGAAGTGTTCCCCACGGAAAAGCTGAAAAGTTAAAAAAACAATTAGATTTCATTAAAAATAATTGGGACAAATAAACGGAATAGCAACCCAACCCGCACGGGAAAGAGGCTTCCGTAATAGTACGCAGTGGTAGTAAAAGGTGAACAACCTTGAGTAGAGAGAGAGACCATAGTCAATCTAAACTCACACATTCCCTTCGCTGAGAATCCAAGTTCCCCATAGGAAAGGAGGAACAGCGAAGATAATAGATGAATGAAGAAAGTCCAGCGATGACGATTCCCCACGGCAGCCGAGTTAATGGAAAAGCCGAAGGAACGACCGAAGGACCAAGAGGGAGAGGCCGTACCCCATGACGAGTAACCGTGGTGGCCTTGCACTACGCAGGTGTCGTTGTCGTACATCACACACACAGCACAAACACTGAAAAGAAAACTTACTACATTTCTATACACAAATACATACATAAACATTAAGAATGTTTATACATGTATTACAAGTATAAGAAAAAGTAAGTAAAAAAGACAAAAACCATTAATGGCTGTCAAAGAGGCGAGAGTGAGAGCGGACACATCCGACTACCACCTGAGCCGAGAGCAAAGTGAGCTCAGCACAGGTGTGTGAGGGGGGGTGGGGGGTTAGCAGGCTACCCTCCCTACCCCCCGCTAACTAGCGGTGGGGTAGCAAATCCTCGTTAAAATTCTAATGGCTCGTCATTTCAGCTACGCCGAAAGTACTGTAATAACCCATATTAAATAGCGTGGTTTTTATTTCAGTTACGGAACAATTAAAGGTTTGTTTCAAATACTTAGATGTATAGGAACAACTAAAACAAAACTACAACTCACAAGTAATTTAGCTGCCACATAAAGCTGGATTAAAGTTTTGTATAACCGACGGCATCGCTGGAACGAGATGATCTTCAACAAATCTTGCAGGAGATGCTCGAGAGGCTCCACATTCTCTGGCGTTTTTTTCTGCAGACAACAGCTGAAGCCTTCTGACGAGGAGGGGGAATCCCCTGAAGAAATCTGGCCTCATATTTGCTTCAATTTCTGAAAGATGTATTCAATTAAATGCCAGGGTACAGCTTCACAGTACTGTAATCAAAATCAAAAAGGGCAATTTTCCTATTCTCTAAAATCTAAACAATCCATATTTTCCAAGTATTTTGTATTCCACCTAGCTATACAATGACCGAGTCCTTTAAATATAAAATTTTTTTAACATATTTGAATTTTCCAAACCATAAAAACCTGAGTGTTTTAATAATTAGGAGAAATATAAATTAAATCTATGACTTGTTCCCATACATAATAAAAACCTTAACCCTTTCACCCCCAAATGACGTACCGGTACGTTCTTGAAAAACACTGATAATTACATATTGTTACATATTTTTTATAATTTAATGAGAAACTTCAGTCATTTTCCAAAAGAATGAGACCAACCTGACCTCTCTAGGACAAAAATTAAGCTTTTTAGAGCAATTTAAAAAAATTATATAGCAAAATGTGCTCGAAATTTAACCTTATGGTGGGGGTAAAAGGGTTAAACCTTTAAGTGAAGGCTCATCCTTAGGATGGCAGAAATATCGATGAACTTCGATTCTGTAAAAGAAGCAAAAATCATGACTCACGTCAACCTCTTAACTACCTGAGCGTAGGGATATCACAGGAGCTAGACAAGGCCCCCGCTAAGGATTAGTGGACACTCTAGGAGGAATCTACATCCTCCCGGATATGAGAATCCGAATGTATAAGTATTATGACTGGGAACACACCTCTCCATCCTTCCCCTTGTACAGATGGACGTGGAAAATACTTCAATGAAATAAAGTGAAGGAAACGTTCCCTGTCGAATAGCTTACCTGCATGGATCGTACGATCTAGGTACGTAGCGTCGCAATTGTTAAACCTTAACCCTTTTACCCCCAGGCTATTTGGAAATTTCCAACCCTTAACCCCCAGGTTATTTTTTTCCCAGCACATTTTGCAGTATATTTTTATTTAAATTGCTCTAAAAGCCTTAATTTTTGTCATAGAGAGGTCAGGTTGGTCTCATTCTCTTGGAAAATGCCTGAATTTTCTCAAAAAAATTATCAAAAATATTAAAATAAAAATTATAGCATTTTTTTGCAAGGACGTACCGGTACGTCCATGGGGGTAAAGGGATGGCTTTTGTGAAACGTACCAGTACGTCCTTTGGGGGTAAAAGGGTTAAGGTAGGGGAGCAAGAAAGGAAAAATGCCCAGACATTCTTACAGCACCTTTCATTCTCGGACTTGTATCGCAACCACTATCTAAGAAAAGATGCTTCTTGTCCCATGAGGGTGCTAGGCTTCCTATACAACCTGCTGAACAGGTATCGCAGGTCCTAAGGAAAATGGGTCAAGGGAGTTGTGGGTATACTCCTGCAGGTAGTGGGCAGTGGAGGTCGTCCCACGACTCCAGACGCCTGCCTTCAGCAACTGCGCCAAGGACATGTTCTTTCTGAATGCGAGGGTGGAACAGATTAATTTGGCTTTGTTGGTTAGCGGAATAGGGAGACCACTCGCGGCTTTCTCAGAAGCAGAGTATGGGAGTTTAATGGCCTTACAAAGCCAGAAAGTGAGTGTGTTCTTGGAGATCGGCTGAGGAACAACTTATACTCTAGCTTGAAATGCCTGGTTCTCTTATGATAGCACCGTAGAGCTCTAATACGACAGAGAAGTAGGTCCTCTTGATCGTTAGTCACATCTAGAAGAGGGTCATAGACTCTGGGGTTCCGAGTCTTGGCTACAAACTCTGGAACAAAGGTCATCAAGACCTTTTTCCATCCTTCAGAATGACGAACGGCATAGGAGATGCCATGCGACTCGCCTACTCTCTTCATCAGCGTCAGACACCTGTCCAATGCTCAAGGCCTCCAACGGAGTGCGTTTAAGGGGACCGCCCGAAGGACTCCTAAGGTCATGAGAACCCGCAGGATCAACATGACGATAGCCCGAAGGTTACGAACACCGTAAGGAGAACTTGCAGGTTCAAAAAGACGTCTCCTCACAGCACGAGGAGGAGAACGTATAGGATGGCGAGGGATCACAAATACTTCCACCCTACGATCCTCTGGAGAGCAACGCAGAGCAGACTCCGCCCGATGGGGAGACGGATCCAGCTCTTAAGATACCTCCTCCGCAGGGGAGATTTGTTTTCCCCAAGGAGAACGTCGCTTAAGACAAGGCTTTCGCTCCGCCCCTGGAGGATAACCATAAGCGTAAGAGAGACCGCCGATGTCCAGAGGCAGTCTTCTTTTGAGAATGAGAGACTCATTCCCCGAAAGAGATACTTGCTTCGGAGAAAGCTCTGCTACAGCCCCTGGTGGATCAGCAAACTCCTTAGAGTCGGAAACAGACTTAAGGCCTGACCGACAGGCTGCAGCGCCTGCTACACCCCGCAGCTCTAACGCAAAAGCTGAACATAAGTTTTCTCTCGCAAACAAGAGGAAAGTTCTCCTGAAGGAGGACATCACCTAAGACAAGCTTTCTCCCAGCTCTATGGGAAAAAACCGTAAGCAAAATAATCTCTCTTGCAAACGAGAGAGAAGTCCTCCCGAAGAAGGACATCGCCTAAGACAAGCTTTCTCCAAGCTCTATGGGAAAAAGCATAGGCGTAACGATCTCTCTTGCGAACGAGAGAGAAGTTCCTGCCGAAGGAGGAACAAGCCTTGGATTTGCTTTTCCCCAACTCAAGGGGAAGAAGCACAGTCTTCGGCGACGAGATAGCAGAAGCAGATCTCGCCGAGCTGTAAGAAATTCTTCCTGAAAGAGGGAAGGTTGTTAAACGGCTGAAGTATGGAAGCTCTCCCTCGGAAGGGGGGCAGCCCAACTCGGGGGAAAGTTAACACTGGCAGCACTCTATGCTTCCCATCACCAAGCCTTGTTCAAGTTGAAGGTCAGCAACGAGTGCAACCTCGTAAGGTGGGCAGCTCACGAACTGCCACAGGAAGTGCAGGACATTGACCGGAGCGGCCGAAGCCATCAGCATGTTTGTGCTATCTGTTAGAAAAGGTAATAAAAGTTGTGATGAACTGCAATTCATAACTCCGCTGTATAACATACTATTCGAAGAATAAGTCCCCTTCCTTGTAAGAGAATTCCTCGAAAGGGAGCGGAATTGTTATGAACTTTAGCTCATGAAATGAAACAAACACACGGGAGTGTCGAGGAACTGTCGGCCATCCACACGGGAGGGCGGCAAGATAGGGGAGTAGTAGTATCAATACAATGAAAACTCCCTCACGGCGGAGACAGCCGGATACGTTGTCAACTGTAATTAAAGTTACAAGTACTGTATTTCACAAAATACTAGTAAGCTTCCATATATACACGCATATATATGTATGAGATAAAAACACACAAAAGAATAAACTAAACAGAAAAAAAATCAAGGCAAATCTACGCAGAAGAGAAAGGCAGCATGTCCGTCCTCTACCGAGCCATAAAGTGGTTACTCAGCCGAGAGGTGCGAGTGAGCGGGGTAGCCAGTCTACCCCAACCCCCACCCTCTAACTAGCGGATGGGGTAGTTATCCCTCACAAAAATTATCATGGCTAGTCTTTCAGCTACGTCGAAAGTAATACCCTTATAAATAGCCGAGGGTTTCTATTTACGCCTAAACAAATACTACAGTACAGTATATAAAACAATAGAATATTTACATCTGTGCAATTGTACCACAAGCATAAACTGTTCAAATACTTATTTTGTGAAGGCCTATTTGGTCGACTTCCAGAGTGTGTGAAAACTCTGAATCAAGTCATGTACCCCCTAACTCCAGTCGTCCTCATAATTATGATTGCTAGAGTCCGAAGAATTTGGATTCAGCGACTTCAAAAATGGTACGAATGGTCAAGATATATTAATTGTTTGCATGTGAATTTATTTATTTGTCCTCTTTCCTCCCAGAATATACAATAACAATTTTACCCATTCAATTAACACCAAAGCTAGGACATAGTTCAGACAGAATTCTCTTATGGCCGGTTGTATGCTAATCACTTGGTTATGGGTTGAGAAATACAACAACGAAATAAGAGTCTGGGGGCAGAACTCCACATGAAAAGAATTTTGAGCACATATTAATGGAATTGGGGTATAAGTACTCGGTTGGGACAGGCATAAACTTTTTTATCACTTGTCAAATCTATTTTCTCTTGGGGAAAATGCTGTCTATCATATTGCTGTGGGCCAGGTTACTGATCAGACGTGTTATTTTCTCCTCCTGACCTGACCTCCCGCTCAGTTAGGCCCATGAGGTAGCGACCACCCCGTGAAACTAATGAGGTGTTAAACTTTTTGCTGAACTGCTGAAAACAAATCGTTTCCGTGCTCTCTTTATTACTCCACATCTTTTTGTCTTTTCTGTGATTTTAAATAGTGATCTGAAAATGCATTCTGCTGAAGAAGTCAATAAATCCCAGGTCTTGAGTGGCCAGCCGCTTGTAACCAAAATCTCTAAAAACGTGAATGGAGTTCTCCAAGCTTCCAGTGTAGTGAACTCGCCTCCCGACCTGTGTGCTGAAATTCAGGCCCTGAAATCATTACTCTCGGATCAAATTTCTAACCTCGTATCACAAGTGAGTGATCTAAAGGACAAAATGGAGTCTATTGAGGAAAGGGTCACTGCTGCGGTGGAGGACAAACTACGCCACCATCTAGAAGAGATAGACCGTAAAATTAGTGAAAAGGACAAAATAATTACCGACCTAACAAATAGGGTGGCGACACTTGAAGCCAGGCCAGACACATCTAGAGAAATGGAAATTCTCGAGGAGAAGCTGGATGAGATGGAAGCCCAAATGATATGTGATAATCTTGTCCTGTCTGGCCCTGCTTTGCCCGCTCCCCAACCAAACGAGGATACACGGAATATAGGCCGAGATCTCGTGGAAAGGTGTGTCCAAAAGAATTTTCCTGACCACGTCTTCCTTGAAGGGCGAAGGATCGGTAAGAGAAGGGTCGATGGGTCTTTTGAAAACAACAACATCTTGCTGAAAGTGATGTCGCGAGCTGTGAAGGCAGACATCAGACACTCGTGTTTTCAACACAGGAATGACACTGCAAAAGGTTTCTTTGTAGGCGAAGCGCTCACAAAGAAACGTGATAAGCTTTTTTATGAATTACGTAGAGTGAAAAGACAGCAGTATACCGGTCTGTTCCTACATACTCGCGACGGAGTTATTAAAGTGAAAACTTCCTCAGCGGGCAAAACTTTAGCTATCCGTACCCGAAAGGACCTTGATCTATTCTACAGTAGTACAGGGCTCAGTGCCCCTGAGTGATTTCAAAATATGTGCTAAATACTCCATTGTTTTCAGTTTCTGTAACCATTTTTTCTAACCTCATTAGTTTTTTTTCACATTTAAATTTTTGAATTTACACTCACAATTTTTTCTTTTTTTCAAATTGCATTATTTTACTTTTAACACTGCCATTTCCACTATTGTTAGTAATATCATTACTATTATCAAATTTACCATTTTTACTTTTACTGATATTAATATCATTATTATTTTTTTTTCTCCTTTTTTATTACTACTATTTTTGTTAATATTATTTTTATTATTCCTATTTCTGTATTGTAATTACAACAATTATTTCCTTGTTTATATTTTTTACAACTATTTCCAGTTTTCATCGTAACGAAATATTTTCATTTTTTGTATTTCTAAGCATATTGTTACTAAACTATTAATTACTAATTTTAACTGTGGTTACGTCTCATGAACACAAATCCTGTATATCACATTGATCCTGATGAAAACTTTATTGATTTTGTGAACACATCTGATCTGTTTTCCTGTAAATATTACACTACTGACACATTTAATGATTCTCTCCCTAATCATATGCGGCAATGCCTTTCATTAATAAGTTTTAATATTCGAAGTTTCAAGAAAAACCATGACGAATTTATTGGCTACTTAAATAACTGCAACCATGAATTTGATATCATTGTATTGACCGAAACATGGGCTAAGGAAGAAACTCACTGCATGAATTATCTTCCTGGGTATAATGCGTGTCACAATTATCGGGAAGGTCGGAGGGGCGGCGGTGTGAGCATTTTCGTTAAAGACTCTATTGATTTTCAACCTCTTGATGACTTCTTCAACATTTCTAATGATAATTTTGAAAGTGTCGGTGTAACGGTTTCTATACCAAACTCGCCTCATAAAACAGTAATCTTAGGTATCTACAGACGTCCAGGAGGTAACGGAAATATGTTTTTCGACTCGTTAGAGGAGGTGCTAAGAAATCCAGGTATCTCCCCTATGAATACAATTGTCACTGGGGACTTTAACATCTGCTTAATGAGGGAAGGGGAGAGCGAGACCACCCGCAGACTGATTAACACAATGCGATCTTTTGACTTTCGCCCGTCAATAACTAGACCAACAAGAATCGGCTCGAATGACTCGCTGTCTTGTATCGACCATATTTGGGCAAATAATAATCTTGTTGGTAATAGTGGGATATTCTTAGCAGATATCACAGATCATTTCCCAATTTTCTGTAGTCTATTAATGCCTATATTAAACAACGTAGACAACAAAATAAAAATTCAATTCAGAGATATGAGCGAAGTGAATGACAGGAAATTCACGGAACTCCTGAGGGGGAAAGACTGGACCGAATATGGTCAAGCCTCATTAGATCCTCACCTGGGGGCGGCCTCTTTTACGGATGAAATAGACAGCTTTTTCAATGAATGCTTTCCTTTAAAAACAAAATATGTAAGTGTTAAAAGATTGGTGAATAAGTGGCTCTCCAAAGGGCTACTGAAATCAATTAACATTAAACATAATTTATATCGAAGAATGAAATTGGGTGCTTATAGTGCCCAACGCTATAGAAACTATTGTAATATGTTGCTTACATTAATTCGCGTGGCAAAGAAAAAATATTTTGATAGTACTTTTGATCAACTCCGAAATGATGCTAAAAAATCCTGGGATCTCATAAATTCGTCCCTTAGGCCTGGAAAGAAAAAGCGCACTTCGCTAAGAAAACTCATTGGTCGTAACGGCGAAACTATTACTGACAGCCAACAGATTGCAAATGCTTTTAATCTTCATTTATCTACAATTGGCATTACTCTCCGAGATGCCCTGCCTCAAAATAATCAGTTAGATTTTCATTCCTATTTGCCTCCTTCAAATCAGCACTCTATTTATTTGACCCCATCTTCTCCACTTGAAGTTATCAACATTATAAAAAAACTAAAAAACAAAAAAGCAAATATTCATTCTCCCCCTACTAAACAATATAAGAATAATGCTAGTTTACTTGCCTTTCCTATATCCTTATTGTTCAACCGTTGTATTGCCTCTGGCATTTATCCTGACATTTTAAAAATAGCATGCGTTACTGTGCTACATAAGTCTGGTGATAAATCGGATGTCAATAACTATAGACCAATAAGTTGCCTTCCCTTATTGAATAAAATTTTTGAAAAATTATTGTACAATCGACTCTACTCTTTCTTTACTAGATGTAATATCTTTTCTTCCTGTCAATATGGCTTTCTGCGTGGCGTTAGTACAAGTGATGCTGTAAATGACCTTCTTGAAAACATCTACAATGCGATGAATAAAAATGAATACCTTGGTGCGGTCTTTTTAGATTTGAGTAAAGCCTTTGACACAGTGTCTCATGATGTGCTGCTTAAAAAGCTCGAACATTTTGGAATACGTGGAAATGCATTACTCTTACTAAAATCCTACTTAACGAGTCGTAAACAATTTGTGACCCTCGATGGCCATCTCTCAGAGGTTATGGATGTCAAAATAGGTGTTCCCCAGGGATCAGTCCTAGGACCGTTATTTTTCCTCGCCTATATCAATGATCTACCTCGATCAGTAGGTAGGTTAAGCTCCATACTCTTTGCCGATGACACTACGCTTCACTTTAGACATAAAAATATCTACTCCCTCTGTGATACACTAACCAATGATTTAACTCATGTAAAAAACTGGCTACTAGCAAATAAGTTAACCTTAAATGAAAGAAAGACATACTTCATAATCTTTTCTCTACGAAGAGTTCCTGATAACATAAGGGTTTCTATAGGAAATCACACTCTGGATCAGAAGTCCAGTGGTAAATTTTTAGGGATAATTCTTGATAATAAACTAACTTTCTGTGAGCATGTAAATATGACAGTTAATAAAATTGCCAAAGTAATGGGTATCATATATAGATTAAAAGAGTATTTCCCCTTATATATTATAAAACAATTGTATCACTCGTTAGTATCTCCTCACCTAAATTACTGCAATACGGCGTGGGGGAGTAGTAGTAGAAATGTCTTGCAACCATTAATTGTAATTCAAAAAAGACTGGTAAGAATCATAAGCTCCAGTGATTACTTAGCTCATACATCGCCACTTTTCCGGTCTCTCTCGATATTGAAGCTGGAAGACAATTATAAGCTCTCCTTAATGAATATGATGTTCCAAACACTTATTTTGAACAAATTTCCAGATTTAAGACGAAAAATAATTCAGGAACAATCAGTTCATCCATATGGAACAAGAAATTCAAACTTAACTCTCCCTTTCATACGTATTAATAGATTATTATTATTATTATTATTAAATGCTAAGCTACAACCCTAGTTGGAAAAGCAAGATGCTATAAGCCCAGGGGCCCCAACAGGGAAAATAGCTCAGTGAGGAAAGGAAACAAGGAAAAATAAAATATTTTAAGAATAGTAACAACATTAAAATAAATATTTCCTATATAAACAATAAAAACTTCAACAAAACAAGAGAGAGAAACTAGATAGAACAGTGTGCCTGAGTGTACCCTCAAGCAAGAGAACTCTAACCCAAGACAGTGGAAGGCCATGGTACAGAGGCTATAGCACTACCCAAGACTAGAGAACAATGGTTTGATTTTGGAGTGTCCTTCTCCTAGAAGAGCTGCTTACCATAGCTAAAGAGTCTCTTCTACCCTTACCAAGAGGAAAGTAGCCAATGAACAATTACATTGCCGTAGTTAACCCCTTGGGTGAAGAAGAATTGTTTAGTAATCTCAGTGTTGTCAGGTGTATGAGGACAGAGGAGAATCTGTAAAGAATAGGCCAGACTATTTGGTGTCTGTGTAGGCAAAGGGAAAGAACCGTAACCAGGGAGAAGGATCCAATATGGTACTGTCTGGCCAGTCAAAGGACCCCCTAACTCTCTAGCGGTAGTATCTCAACGGGCGGCTGGTGCCCTGGCCAACCTACTACCTATCTATACCAAGGTATTAAACTTTGGAATACTCTGCCCGCTTATCTAAAGGCACTGCTTAGCGTTCGGTCTTTTAAGAAATCATATACAAATCTCCTGTTATCTGGGTATTAAGCTTTATTAATAAATATTTATACTTGCCTACCTAACCACAACGCAAGTATGTTTCATTGTTTAGAATATTTTTTTATTTGTAAAACTAGTTCTTTTACTGAGTTTTTTGCTTAATATCTACAATTTTTTCAATGTATATACCATTAGCTTTCATATACCATCTTTCCTTATCATATAAATATGCATTTCCATTTGTTTTTAGGCTAAGATTCTCATTTATATGTATCTATTTGTATACATATGATTATGTATATGTATGCGTACATTTTGTATATCTATATCCATATTTACTTTATTTTTTATTTTTACTTAATTGATGATATTATTTTGTTGTATTATTGCCCGAAGAGCTCTGCTCCACATGGGCTTGGACTGAGTCTTTTTTTCTTTTTGTAAATCTTTGAATGTAAATATTTTTTGTCCAATAAACATTATTATTATTATTATTATTATTAGTCTGAAATACGATATTATGAAGCTTGTTTTACAATTTATGAAATATGATTTAGTTTTACCTAGCTAGGAGGGAACCCGGGTAGGAAGCAAACGCAGAGTTGAGACATAGCCTTACGGTAAGCTAAGGATACAGCCCCCACCCCTCAGTAGATAAGTAGGTAACAATACGGATCCTAGGTTAGGTTACATTAGGTTGTGTTCTTGGTTAGCTTAAATTTTTAATACTGTATGAAATTTTTTGGTTAATATATGATACTTTAATTACTAGCGAAACTGAAAATCGCTATAAGGAATGGACAAGTGCTGGCTAGTTTAGCATTTTTCTCTGTATGGTAAATGGGGGCTGGGGCATAAAAACTTACGTAATAGTTGATTAAAATGTGAGGGCTAATTCTTACTTCAACTCCATTGTTTACATTTGGGAGAGTGATGGCGAGTTATTGCGCATCTGTTGCTTGCGTTTGCTTTTTGCCGCTGTTCTGTTTTTTTTTGTATGACAATCATTGCCTGGCTTTTTAAACCAAATAAAAGCTTCCAAATGTTTATGCACAAGTTCCGGGATGCCATTCTACAACAGCCATTTATTTTTACACCTTCCCCTTCAGTTTCAGCTTGACCATCACAAAGACATCTCAAAGAGGGATGCACAATCTATTTTGAAAGTGTATTTTCTTTTTTAATTTGGTGTAATTTCATCTGTCAGTAATTGATTATAATGTAAACACTCCATTTAGTGTATAGCTATTGTTGATGATGTAAAAGTAGAAAATAACCCTGAAATAAAAACCAACAGTTTCCTTACCTACGAGTACGACGGGAGAAGCAAACTTAAAATACCCACCTAACCTATGCTAAAAGCCGTGTCCTTACCCAGGGGGGCGGAACCCACCCCCTTACACAACATATTTAAGATCCGTAGACCATTTCCAAACGTTTTTATTCTATACAAGATAACAGTCGGAGCGATAATAAGCAAATTAGGACACTTGGCCATAGCGCTACAAACTACCCAATATACATTTCAGGGGAAGAGGATCCCCATATTTTGTGCAATTTTTCGTGGATTTATTATGCGTCCCAGAGAGTAACGTATATAGAAAAAAAGGTTAATTTTACCATTAATTATCCATTTTCAGTAAATCTCCCCTACCCTGAACCCATGGTTTCCACTGACTGGCCCCATAACTGTAGGATATAATGGGGTATATCTTAATAACTATTTATTTGCAAGGGAAATGATGGTTGGAGCCTTTGTATATCAGCGACCAGTTCCTCTTGTGTTGATTAAGAATGGACACCAACTCACCTAAACTTTTCCCCCTAACCTAACCTACAAGCCGTGTCCTTACCTACTTACCTAATGCCGTATTCTAAGTTAGCCGTAAGCATACATGCAGGTGGCCGCTATCCTACATACACCACAGTTTGGGACAATCATTAACAGGACAGACGGAATTATAGCTCTTAAATTTCACACACAAAATCCCAAATATATGCATTTAATTATTTCACTTACGTTTCAAGCGTATCCCTAGGAATTACACAGGATGCTGAAAAGGGCATAAAATACCAAAATTACCTAATGACTAGATTGACGAATAAAGAGAATGAGTTTTGTGAGTATTGTGTTGATAAAGAAAAAAATAATTATATATATATTTAACCATCGCATAAGTTAAGATGTTAATATTACCCTTAAAGTTGAATTAAACAGCGTGGCAGCGGCTTCCTCAGTCCTCACTCACTTTGTTTACATTTATGGGCGTCGTCTGTTTAACAACAAACTGGTTTAGGTTGCGTTCTGTTTTATAATTGAGAAATTCTATTCATATATTCATTGTATTATTCAAACTACTATTACATATTATAATATTAGCAATAAAAATAATAATATTAAAACATCTTTATTGACATTTTCCGAAATGATATTTATTTTATAGATTGTTTGTTATGTTTTGGTCTAATAATCTGTTCAGGTTTTGGTTCCTGGTTCATTCCTGGTTCATTCCTGGTTCCTTGATAGGAGCAAAGCTTCTAAGCTTATTTTTATTATTATTTTTAAGTTTATGCCTTAAATAAATTAATACCGTAATGAGATTCTCAATCTTTACTTTTATTCCCTTCTACCTTGAAATTAGATAGGATAACACCTTGCTTTAGTTTTGGCAACCTATTGTGGTCAGTTTGGACTTCTTAAATTCTTCTTTTATATGCATTGCCCTACCTATAAATGCAGCCTTTCTTCTCTATATTCCTGGCAAAACAAAAATTGTATCAAATCTTCCTTCTCATTTTCACAAAAATTACAATTTACATCCCCCCTTTATTGTGTCTATTTACAATATTTAGTTTTAACGTATTAGTTCTTGCTCTAAAAAAAATATCACTGAAGCAAATGTATTGTCATAAATTAACTCTTCCTTAATTTCTTTCTTCCACGTTCTATATATTTCTAGGCTCACTTTGCTTTCTATTTCTTCTTTCCAATTTCTGGTTTCCGATTTTATTTCTGCCTTGTTCATTCTTCTTATTTGTCTTATACCTAAACTTAATTCTTCCAAATACTTTACAGGTTGTTTCCACCATCTTCCTTCTTTTTCTTGAATATCCTGGATAATTATTTTCAGTATTTCCTTCTTTCCATTCAGGGTACGATTTAAGTACTGCAGCTTCCCATCCATCACCCTTGCTTTCATAGAAGATGCACCTATCTCCCCTCTTAGAGCAATATTAGCTGTGCTTTTAGTGGCACCTAAAATCTTCCTATATACCCCATTCTCTATTCTTTGTAGTTTCTCTATTTCAGTTTCTGTTAGATTTATAACATTTGTTCCATACAAAATAGATGGTAAAGCAATACTTTTCCAGAACGTTTTTCCTATCATCACTTTATTGCAACTTTTCTCTATAACTGTATATGTTAGATTAGCTAATTTTTGTGCCTTTTCTATCATTACCCTTTTCTGAGTTTTAAATATATTCTTACTATTGTCTAGCTTTATTCCTAAGTATGTCAAACTTTCTTCTACTTTGATTCCCTCTATGTTATCTAGCTTTTCTTTCATATTGTAAATCATAATATTACTCTTCTCTTTATTAATTTCCAACCCACATTTTTTACTAGTTTCTACTAATATCTGAATGTTACGCTTAGCATTATGTATATCCTGTGCAATTATTAAGGCATCATCTGCAAAAAATAATGATTCTATCTTTATTAACTGATTTCTGAAACCGTTTCCTTCCTCTTCTATTTTCTTCATGACAATATACGTAATCAGTTTAAAAAGTGAAGTTGATCCTGTGCAACCTTGTTTAATTCCACTTGTAACTTCCATTTCTTGTTCTATACCTTCTCCTAAGTCAATGCCCGTAGTATCTCCTTGATAAATATTTGCAATTGCACTTATGATTTTGGTGTTAATTTTATATTCTTTTAAAACTTCTATTAATACCTCCCTTTTTACAGAGTCAAATGCTTTGCTAAAATCTATCGCAGTTACTATTAGAGGTTTCTTGTTACTATAGCTCTCTTCCACACAATACTGTAATATAAAGATATTGTCCTCTATCCTACCTCCACCTGTAAATCCTGCTTGACTTTCATTGTCTTCTTCATTCATTCTTATGTGGTTTTCTATTTCCTCTTTCACCATCATCATGAATATTTTATAAGAAATATCTAATAGAGCTATGGGTCTTAAGTCTTTTGCCATTGGCCTTCTTTTCTTTTCAATCATCTTTGTTCTTGACTTCTTCCACATATTTGGTTTTTCTTTTTCGTCCAACTCATTTTGATAACATTTCTGTAAGGTTTCAAGACATATTTTGCTTTTTCCTAGTGCCTTATATAGTTCGGGTTTTAGGCCATCTGGTCCTGCCGCTTTTTTTGCCTTTAATTTTCCCAGGCAATTCTTTACTTTTTCTGTTGTGATTTTTGGATTTTTCATTGGTTTTATTTTTCCTTTTGTCACCATTACAAGGTCATAGTGTTCCCTAAGTATGTCCTGGATATTATATTCATCTATTCTTGTTGTATCTTCCTGATGCGCTATTTCATTTCCATATTCTATCTGTTTTTCTTAATTCCAAACTGAGTCTATTTCATTTTCATGTTTACAATATATAGTTTTCCAGTACTTGATTAATTCCTCTTTTGTTTCTTCCTTATTTAGCCTATTTCCTTGTTCTCCATAAAGTTGTATAACTTTGCCATGGTCTTTCTGTCTGTTCATTATTCTATCAATATTCTCCCAGAGTTTTTTATTTTTATCCATTTTTATTTCATCTGTTATCTTTTTTCCAAATCTAGTAATTTCCTTCTTTATCATTTCTTGAACTTCCCTCTTCTTTTGATCATATCTCTCTTCTAATACATTTTTACTTCGATATTGGATTCATTTCTTTTCTTTCTGTTTAAATCCTTCCTTTCCTTTGTGCCTTTTCTTATTTCATCGTTTATCCAGGGTTGCTCATGTACCTTTTCTTCATCAAGAACTTTCCTTTTATATACTCCAGCCAATTTTTCTTCTGCAGCCTCTTTTATTATCAGATCTATTCCTTCTATTCTGTCTATTTGTCTATCTCTTACAATTTCCTCTACTCTTGTAGTGTATTCTCTTAAACTATTTTCATCTGTCCTAAAGTATTTTACTTCCTCCCATCTTCATTTATTAAAATTTTTGTTCTGGTCACTCATGAATTCCAGTTCTATAGTGATCAGATTATGATCTGAGATGTCAAAGTTCAATTTTTCATCGTCTATATTAATTTACCTAATGTTTTTATACATTTGTTCGTTTACTAGTTTACTAGTACGTAGTCTATTACACTTTTTTGTTGCAATCTTTCCCATGTATAAATCTCTTTACATCTTAAATCTCCATTTAATAAGACTAACCCATGGTCATTCATCCAATCGAGAATAATTTCCCCATTCCTGTCTAAATTATATTTCTCAATAACATCAGTTGATGAAGCTAAAAGAAAGATACATGAAATAATGAATGACATCAAGGCTTGGATGTTAACAAAAAAGCTCAAGCTCAATGAAGATAAAAGTGAATGGACCGAGCCAAAATGAACCAAAATATCTAAAAGAATGCCTGAACAAACTAGAACTAGAAACACATGTTAACATAAGACACATGACTGACAAACATAGACTATCTGAACCAAGAACAAATAGTAAATTTGGTGAAAGGGCTTTCAGCTACTGTGTGCCTAGACATTATAATAAACTGCCAACTGAAATGAAGGACCTATAGGGAGAAATTGAATTTAAGAAGAAATTAAAGACCTTAATTTTCACAAGATCATATGATTTAGAAGATGCTACAATCAAGGAATTGTATAAGTTATAATGAAAATGTTTCGTTAGATTAGAGCTGTTCGCTCCGCAAAATAAGTTTGCGGCAACTCTGTCGCATAACAGATAGCTTGCAAAGCTCCTAAGCTTAAACCTATTACTGTTATTAGGCTTATCTTATACCATAAATATATCGTTAATACAGTTCTTAATCTTTATTTTTCTCCATTCTATCGTGAAATCAGATAGAATAACATCTTGCTATCATTGTAATTAGAATTTAGTTCTTTAATGTAGAGTAACAACTTCGAGATAAAAGGAAGAAGAGGAAGCGTCGACCACCCGCACGATGTAAACAAAGCTTCAAATCAAACTTCAAAGTCAAACAGTAGTTTTGAAGCCGATCTTGATACGTATATCTTTGCATATAGTGACGCGTGTCTTTGCTAATAAGCAAATATAATTCTTTAATAGTGAAAATACTTTGCAATCTACGTTTCTGAAGCAGTTTGAAGCAATTCAAGATCTTTGGTGGACCAAAATCGAGACAGAAAGAAAAGGTAACGTGGAGAATGGCATGGTGGCAAGCGTTTCTTTTCATATTGTCAATTCGTTTTCCTTTATGAAATAATATTTATCTTGGTCTTATATACGATATTATAGAGCTAGTTTTAAGATTTTACGTAATATTTAGGTTTATATTGTCAGGAAGGAAGCTGGTTTGGAAGCAACCTCAGGATTGATGCTTAGTTTTAGGGTAAACTTAGGATACGGTTGTATAATGGGGGTCCAGAAGGGTTCATATGACCCCCTGGTAGGTAAGAAGGTAAGGATATGGCTCCTAGGTTAGGTTATGGGGGAAATATCTTAAGGTTAAATGGTGTTCTTATGTTTCATTCCCTTTTAAAATGTTTTTTTCTAGTAATCCAATATAGAATTTTAAAATGTCTAAAATGAGATAAATATGGCTTTCTCCCTGTTATTTGCACTAAACCAGTTCAAAGTAATCCACAAATACATCAGAAACAGCATATTTTCTTCATTAGGAATATTGTGCTACAGTAAATATTTACCCACATTTTAATTACTGACGTGGTCTGTACCAATTAACTACAAAAGCTTCATATAAAACTTGAGTGGTAACTTAACCCTTTTACCCCCAAAGGACGTACTGGTACGTTTCACAAAAGCCATCCCTTTACCCTCATGGACGTACCAGTACGTCCTTGCAAAAAACTGCTATTTACCTTTTTTCCATAATTTTGATATTTTTTTGAGAAAAATCAGGCATTTTCCAAGAGAATGAGACCAACCTGACCTCTCTATGACAAAAATTAAGGCTGTTAGAGCAATTTAAAAAAAAATATACTGCAAAATGTGCTTGAAAAAAAATAACCCCTGGGGGTTAAGGGCTGGAGAGTTCCAAAAAGCCTGGGGGTAAAAGGGTTAATATTGTATATGAAGGCTAGCATTAAGATTTTAATTATCCTGAAGACAAAAAGAAAAAGATTTGACAAGCAAATTCTCGGAACATTTTATGCAAAGGAAGACCGCAATTTAAAAGGGAAATTTGGAACTGCCAAAAACCCTTTGGAGCCTTTGTATATCAGCGGCCAGATCCTCATGCTTCCATAAAAAATGGAAATCTGCTAAACTAAACTTTCCCCCCTAACCTAACCTACAAGCTGTGTCCTTACCTACTTATCTAACTTAGGGATAACGCCCCCACTGCGACCCCCCTTAATTATAAGTCGGCCGCTATCATACATACACCGCAACCCTTGTAATATTTGATGATCATTTTAGGATTTAAGCTTGTATAGTCACATGGTAAAGAAAGAATTTAATGTGTGTCTACGGGTTAGAGTTGTATGTTAAGGACGTGATGTCACAGATAAAATTGACCGGAGAATTATTGGGCCCTTTGATTGGCCAGACAGTACTGTATTGGATCCCTCTCTGGTTATGGCTCATTTTTCCTTTGCCTACACATTATTATTATTATTATTATTATTAATTGCTAAGCTACAACCCTAGTTGGAAAAGCAGAATGCTATAAACCCAGGGGCCCCAACAGGGAAAATAGCCCGGTGAGGAAAGGAAACAAGGAAACTTAAAATATTTTAAGGACAGTAACAACATTGAAATAAATACTTCCTATATAAACTATAAAAACTTTAACTAAACAAGAGGAAGAGAAATTAGATAGAACAGTGTGCCCGAGTGTACCCTCAAGCAAGAGAACTCTAACCCAAGACAGTGGAAGACCATGGTACAGAGGCTATGGCACTACCCAAGACAGTGGAAGACCATGGTACAAACGCTATGGCACTACCCAAGACTAGCGAACAATGGCTTGATTTTGGAGTGTCCTTCTCCTAGAAGAGCTGCTTACCATAGCTAAAGAGTCTCTTCTACCCTTACCAAGAGGAAAGTAGCTACTGAGCAATTGCAGTGCAGTTATTAACCCCTTGGGTGAAGAAGAATTGTTTGGTAATCTCAGTGTTGTCAGGTGTATGAGGACAGAGGAGAATCTTTAAAGAATAGGCCAGACTATTCGGTGTATGTGTAGGCAAAGGGAAAGAACCGTAACCAGAGAGAAGGATCCATTATAGTACTGTCTGGCCAATCAAAGGACCCCATAACTCTCTAGCGGCAGTATCTCAACAGGCGGCTGGTGCCCAGGCCAACCTACTACCTACTAAATAGTCTGGCCTGCTTGTTCCAATTTCTCCTCTATCCTCAGACACCTGACAACACAGATTAATTAACAATTCTTCCCTCAAGGGGTTAACTAATGCACTTTAATTGTTCAGTGGCTACTTTCCTCTTGGTGAGGGTAGGAGAGATTCTTTAGCTATGGTAAGCAGTTCTTCTAGGAGAAGGACGCTCCAAATTCAAACCATTGTTCTATGGCGAAGGAATTGGCGATTGCGCGGTGTTGATTGCCCGGACCCGTCTACTTTGACTAAGTATTGGTTATGTTGTCTTGTTTCCACGACGATACCTGTTCTCTCCCATCGCCCCCTGGCATTGCCTGCCTTATTCTGCAGCAGGACCCGGTCTCCTGGTTTCA
Source organism: Palaemon carinicauda (assembly GCF_036898095.1). Lineage (NCBI taxonomy): Eukaryota > Metazoa > Arthropoda > Malacostraca > Decapoda > Palaemonidae > Palaemon > Palaemon carinicauda. The sequence goes on from NW_027169425.1 coordinate 145,378, forward strand.
GAGGCGGCAGCTGCCGGGTGTTGGGCGTCAGTTTGTCTACCTGCTTGGTGAATCGGTATCGCAGGGCTTCCTCTTGGCGTTCCCATGTGTCCCACCATATTGGGTGGACTGCTGGATTGGAGAAGACCTGCGTCTCAGGCGCCACAGGTAGCAGATCCTTGAGGTTTTTTCCGAATATGATCTGGGATGGTGACATGCCGGTTTCCTGGTCTGGTGTGTTCCTGTATTGGAGTAGGCCTGCTGCTACAGCTTTAGTATCTAGGCTGCCGTACGTATCGGTGTGTGATGTCAGGAGGCGTTTCATGGACTTGACTGCTGCCTCCGCCCACCCATTTGACTGGGGGAGGTACGCAGATGAGAGATGGTGTCTGACAACCCAGTGTTACAGCAGGCTCTGGGTCTCCTTAGCAGAGAATTTAGGTCCCCTGTCGTTGCTCAGTTCCTGAGGCACTCCGAAGGTAGCGAAGTAGGGCAGGATAGCTTTGCTGAAACCCCTGGCCCCTGTACCCGATGTCACAACGTAGGGCCAACCGCTGAATCTGTCGACGATGACCAGGTAGCCAGTGCCTTTCATTTCGAAGAAATCCGCTGCAATGGCCTGAAATGGTTGGGTTGGGACACTCGGTTGTGTCGGCGGCATGCGTGGTTGTGAGGGTGACATCCCCCAACATGCTTGGCAACTGTTCCTTGTGTTTTTGATGTCCTTGGTGAGTCCTGGCCAAAACACAGAACCCTGAGCTCTGTTTTGCATTTGGTTGGTTCCTTGGTGGGCCGCGTGTAGGGCTCTCAATATCTCACCTCGTAGTGCGGAGGGTATCAGGACTCTTTTATCCATCATGATGACGCTATCCACTGTCGACAGCCTGTCCCGGTACTACCAATATGGTTGTAGCTCTTCAGTTAGTCCGTCCCTTGTTGATGGAAACCCGTTTTCAATGAATGGTATCAGACTTTGCAGGCAGGGGTCCACAGCGGTGCATCCTTTGACTCTTTCCCATGTCACAGCTCCGATTGAGTCCGTTGTCAACCGTACCACTGCTATCACAGCGGCTTCCATGTCGTCTAGGTGGTTGGGTGTCGAGCGAATGGCATTTAAAGCCGTTATCACCTCCGATGTGTTTGGCTGTGTATTGGGTGAAGGGTTCCTCGATGTGGCGTCTGCTGCGGGTATGTCTTTTCCTGGCACGTGAATGATTCGGTATCTCCACATTAGTGTTCGGTGCTTGAGTCGGAAGAGCCTTGGGTTCGTGATGGTGTCTAGTTCTTTGTCCCCTTGAATTTTCACGAGTGGCTTGTGGTCCGTCGCTATTATCAAGTCTTTGCACCCCATGGTGAAGAATCGGCCGTCCTCGAGTGCCCATTCTACGGCCAGGGCTTCCCCCTCAATTGGTGCATACCGCTTTTCTGCGTCCTTGAGAAATCTCGATCCTGCTAGGGTGGTTTTCCAGCCATCTGGGCAACATCCTGGTGTGAGGGCCTCGCATGTACAGTACAGTGTTTCTGACGCAGCCAATACCCGATTCCGACTTTTGACCAATCTGGGTTAAGGCATGTTGGCTTGTCTGGGTTGAAGATCTCGACCCCCTTCTGGAGTTCGCGTATAATTGCTGCCTTCGACCTATCGAATGCGTTCTCGAGTTCCGGGCCCCACTGGAAGCGTACCTTTGGGCTGAGTATAGGCCTGAACGGTTCCATTAAGTCACTTGTTGTGCTATAGTGTGATACCTGGTTTACTAGTCCGAACCATGCCCGAATGTCTGTGATGTTCTTTGGTCTTGTGAACGCTGCAATTGCGTTCAGGTATTTTGGTAAGAGTTTTACCTCGGTTTCTCCAACCTGGAATCCTGCAAAGTTCACCTCTGTAAATGAGAATTGGAACTTGGCTGGGTTGAGAATGACTCCGTTCCTTCCAACGAGTTCCAAGTAATTTATGACGCGCCACCAGTGTTCCTGTAAGTTTGAGTCCCACAGTAAGGTGTCATCGACACATTTTGTCCTCTTTAGGATGTCGGTAATAATCGCATCATATCGTTGTGTGTATGCATCCTGCGATGTGAGAAAGCCCATGGGTAGCGGAATCGTCCCTGCTCAGCGAGGAATGTTGTCTTGTGTCTCTCCTCTTCGCTGATATCAATGGAGTGAAATCTGTTCCATGCGTCAGTGACCGTTTTGTATACACTAGGAGGTACTGCTCTGGCTTGCTTTATGGGTGGGTTGGTGTGATGTGTTTCTCGAACGCAATGTCGATTTAGGGGCTGTGAGTCCACAGTGCGGCATGGTGCCATCTTTTTTTTGTGTGAGAACCATGTTGTGTAGCCAGGTCACTGGTGTGTTGGGTGGTACGGGTTCAATCACACCCGGTGCTACGTCTCTTTCCAGTTGGGCCGCCACCTCTTTTTGCCAGTGTACCGGTATGTTTTGGGGGGTCTCTTTTTCACCGTTGGTTCTGCCTGAGGGTCGATGATCCGTCTCTCCAAAGGTGGTCCGGTCATTGTTGGCAGTGGCTGGTGTGGACACGTGTTGAAGGTTGACGATGCATATCGTTCCAGTAGCCCAGCTTTCATATTTTCGGTAAACTCTGCTGACGGTTTGAATGGCAGGTTGACTGGTTGCCGGGAAGGTGGAGTGTGGCGTGGACATCCGCACTGCGAGCGAGTTGTCGCTCTGGGACCCTTCATTTAGGCATACTGCGACCCTGCCTGTGGCACCAATCCCGGGAAAATCATGGTCGATGATGCCAAGCTTCGTCATAGCTGCTCAGCTGATGTCAAACTTGTTGTCGGTGTCTGTGACATGCACCGTGGCAGTTGTTGTGATGTGCGCTCCTTGCTCATTCTTGCCTGATAGTATGAGGTGTATGGAGCCGAGCACATTGATTTCCTGGTTGTTGTGTGCGGAGATGCGTCTGTTAGCTGGCTCGAGGTGTTGCTGGTGTAGACCCATATCCAGGCACGTCTGAGCCCCGGAGTCTGCGACCGCCATAATGGATGAGGATTTGTTCGGCATCTTTTGTTGTAAGAAGCAGGGTTCCCCGATATGCGGATGGGTATCATTGGGTGAGGTAAAACTTCCTTTGAGGAGTTCATCCCTGACGCGTATGCTTTGTTGTTTTCCGCTTCTGTGTCCTCTTGCGTGCGATAGAATAACGCCCCTGCTTCAGTACCTGCCGATAATTGCCGCGGCTTCCGTTGCCGTTGGACATTTTCCCTCCAGCATACTAGGCATGACTTGAACTCCTTTACTTTGCCTCTCACTTTTCCGAACTTTGGAGTGAGGCGTCCACACTGGCAACGAAACTGATGTCTTGAGGTGTCTTGTTCGTCACCCTTTTTCAGTTTGGTTGAGAACGGTGTGTTCGTTGTCATTTTCACTTGTTTCCTGTACCCGCTGGCTGATACTGATGGGTTTGCACTTAACGTGGCCCGGCTAGCTGTTTCCTTGCGGTCAGTGAGTGTTACCGTTTCGCTTAGTGTCTTGTTATCAACATCTGGGGTTCCCAACACATCTCTCTTGATTTCTTCATCTGCGAGGCCGTTTACCAGGATCAACTTCACAATCTTCTCTGTGTAGTCGCATGTAATCGTCTCTGTGCAGATGTTGGACTTGCAGGCGCTGGTAATGATCCACTGACACACATTGGCCACCCCGCGCAACCTTGCCACATATTGCCTTACAGGTTCACCAGGGGCGTGAGTGGTTTGTAGTAGGGTCGTCCTCCGTACGCTTAAGGCCACACTCAGTACTGCCAGACGTTTTATTGGCGCTAGTATGTCCACCTTGGTATTTGTTGCGAGTTCTCGTTCACAACATGCGAGCAGGTGAGCTGTTGTCTGGTTAGGTGCTAAAGACGTTCCATCGCGAAACATTTCCCACCGCCTTGTGAAAGCGGCCCAGTCATCTTCGCCGACGCCTTGTTTCAGTAATGGGCGGTTAATTTTGGGGAGTTTCTGGCGTGACGAGTTTTCGTCATGCTTGTTCTTCTTATGTAATTGCATCAGTGCTATGCACATTGTCATATCATCCGCCCGCTTCACCTCCGTACACCCAGGAGCCTCACACCTCAATGACGTGGCCATGTCTGTATGTCGTGCGTTCTTGTCTACAATATGTCTTCAAACATGGTCAATAAGACATTCGTGCATTTGATGACTTTACTTGAGGTACATGCAACGAATGTTTGAAGCTGAAAAAATAAATGTACGTAATTACACACTTGTAATGGTTATAAGATAAAATAGGCTACCATACCTGTGATAGGCCATCCTGCTACATACATATCTATACATATAAATATGACCTTCCTGTGGCATGCATGGATATGGGATATGCACTGTCATATATATTAACCTATGTATGTACACTGTGATGCGTGCTTATATTTACTGCCAGACCTGCATAAAATTACTCATTGGGAGAACTGTAAAATATGCCCATGATTGGCCTATCCAAATGTGTGACTCTCATGAGGCTGCTATGTAGCCCGAAATATAAATAAAACATGATGCCCCCTCTGGGCTCATGATAATGATGCACCGTCTTATACTATTACAAATAAATGAAGATAATATTCCTATGATCATTGTAGTATAACAGTTCCGGTAGCTGAGGCTTCCCTCGCGAATCTGTTTATATCCCTGTTTACCTTTTGCGCCCCTAGGTGGCGCACGTGCCGCTTGCCCGCCAGATTTGACCCTTCCTAACTCATTATTCCCCAGTTTTTCAGCTGAGAACCACTTATTCTGTGACATGGTCCTTCAGGTACTCAGGTAGTCGTCTGCATCTGCGTGGTCTTGTGTTGCCTTGAGAGTTTGTTGTGCTTTGTGTTATGGGTGAATTTGGGCTGGGTTTTTCTCTGGTTGGTGACTCGGTTGGCTTGCATTTTGAAGCGTCGGGGACGGACTTGATTATGGTGGGCGACCTGACAGGTGTCTGATCTTCGGCTTTGGGTAGTGTCTGCGTGGGGTTCTCTTCTTGCTGTGTGCCTGGTGGCGTGGGTGTTTCGTGTGGTGTACGACGGTTGTCCTGCACGGGAGTTATGTGCTCTTTATCGGGTGCATGTGTCTGTGCAGAGCTGGCGAGAGTTGGTGGTCCAACCTTTGATAGTCCTTGTATATTGTGAAGGAATTGGCGATTGCGCAGCGTTGATCGCCCGGACCCGTCTACTTTGACTAAGTATTGGTTATGTTGTCTTGTTTCCACGACGATACCTGTTCTCTCCCATCGCCCCCTGGCATTGCCTGCCTGATTCTGCAGCTGGACCCGGTCTCCTGGTTTCAGAGGCGGCAGCTGCCGGGTGTTGGGCGTCAGTTTTTCTACTTGCTTGTTGAATCGGTATCGCAGGGCTTCCTCTTGGCATTCCCATGTGTCCCACCATATTGGGTGGACTGCTGGATTGGAGAAGACCTGCGTCTCAGGCGCCGCAGGTAGCAGATCCTTGAGGTTTTTTCCGAATATGATCTAGGATGGTGACATGCCGGTTTCCTGGTCTGGTGTGTTCCTGTATTGGAGTAGGCCTGCTGCTACAGCTTCAGTATCTAGGCTGCCGTACGTATCGGTGTGTGATGTGAGGAGGCGTTTCATGGACTTGACTGCTGCCTCCGCCCGCCCATTTGACTGGGGGAGGTACGCAGATGAGAGACGGTGTCTGACTCCCCAGCGCTGCAGTAGGCTCTGGGTCTCCTTTGCAGAGAATTCAGGTCCCCCGTCGGTGCTTAGTTCCTGAGGCACTCCGAAGGTAGCGAAGTAGTGCAGGATAGCTTTGCTGAAACCCCTGGCCCCTGTACCCGATGTCACAATGTAGGGCCAACCGCTGAATCTGTCGACGATGACCAGGTAGCCAGTGCCTTTCATTTTGAAGAAATCCGCTGCAATGGCTTGAAATGGTTGGGTTGGGACGCTCGGTTGTGTCGGCGGCATGCGTGGTTGTGAGGGTGACATCCCCCAACATGCTTGGCAACTGTTCCTTGTGTTTTCGATGTGAGTCCTGGCCAAAACACAGAACCCTGAGCTCTGTTTTGTATTTTGTTAGTTCCTTGGTGGGCCGCGTGTAGGGCTCTCAATATCTCACCGTAGTGCGGAGGGTATCAGGACTCTTTTATCCATCATGATGACGCTATCCACTGTCGACAGCCTGTCCCGGTACTGCCAATATGGTTGTAGCTCTTCAGTTAGTTCGTCCCTTGTAGATGGAAACCCGTTTTCAATGAATGGTATCAGACTTTGCAGGCAGGGGTTCACAGCGGTGCATCCTTTGACTCTTTCCCATGTCACAGCTCCGATTGAGTCCGTTGTCAACCGTACCACTGCTATCACAGCAGCTTCCATGCGTCTAGGTGGTTGGGTGTCGAGCGAATGGCATTTAAAGCCGTTATCACCTCCGTTGTTTTTGGCTGTGTATTGGGTGAAGGGTTCCTTGATGTGGCGTCTGCTGCGGGTATGTCTTTTCCTGGCACGTGAATGATTCGGTATCTCCACGTTAGTGTTCGCTGCTTGAGTCGGAAGAGCCTTGGGTTCGTGATGGTGTCTAGTTCTTTGTCCCCTAGAATTTTCACGAGTGGGTTATGGTCCGTTGCTATTATCAAGTCTTTGCACCCTATGGTGAAGAATCGGCTGTCCTCGAGTGCCCATTCTACGGCCAGGGCTTCCCCCTCAATTGGTGCATACCGCTTTCTGCGTCCTTGAGAAATCTCGATCCTGCTAGGGTGGTCTTCCAGGCATCTGGGCAACATCCTGGTGTGAGGGCCTCGCATGTACAGTACAGTGTTTCTGACGCAGCCAATACCCGATTCCGACTTTTGACCAACCTGGGTTAAGGCATGTTGGCTTGTCTGGGTTGAAGATCTCGACCCCCTTCTGGATTTCGCATATGATTGCTGCCTCGACCTATCGAATGGGTTCTCGAGTTCCGGGTCCCACTGTGAGCGTACCTTTGGGCTCAGTAGGGGCCTGAACGGTTCCATTAAGTCAGTTGCTGTGTCATAGTGTGATACCTGGTTTACTAGTCCGAACAATGCCCGAATGTCTGTGATGTTCTTTGGTTTGGTCTTGGGAACGTTTCAATTGCGTTCAGGTATTTTGGTAAGGGTTTTACATCCGTTTCTCCAACCTGGAATCCTGAAAAGTCCACCTCTGTAGATGAGAATTGGAACTTGGCTGGGTTGAGAATGACGCCGTTCCTTCCAACGAGTTCCAAGTAATTTATGACGCGCCACCAGTGTTCCTGTAAGTTTGAGTCCCACAGTAGGGTGTCATCGACGCATTTTGTCTGTCTTGGGACGTCCGCAATAATCTCATCATATCGTTGTGTGTACGTGTCCTGCGATGCGAGAAAGCCCATGGGTGCGCGACAGTAGTGTAATGGTCCCTGCTCAGTGAGGAAAATTGTCTTGTGTCTGTCCTCTTCGCGGATATCAATGGAGTGAAATCCGTTCCATGAGTCAGTGACCGTTTTGTATACACTAGGAGGTACTGCTCTGGCTTGCTTTATGGGTGGGATGGTGTGATGAGCTTCTTGAACGCAATATCGATTTAGGGGCTGTGAGTCCACAGTGCGGCGTGGATGCCATCTTTTTTTTGTGTGAGAACCATGTTGTGTAGCCAGGTCACTGGTGTGTTAGGTGGTACGGGTTCAATCACACCCGGTGCTACGTCTGTTTCCAGTTGGGCCGCCACCTCTTTTTGCTAGTGTACCTGCATGTTTGGGGGTCTCTTTGTCACCGTTGGTTCTACCTGAGGGTCATGATCCGTATCTCCATGGGTGGTCCGGTCATTGTTGGCAGTGGCTGGTGTGGGCACGTGTTGAAGGTTGACGATGCATATTATTCCAGTCGCCACGCTTTCATATTTTCGGTAAACTCTGCTGACGGTTTGAACGGCAGGTTGGCTGGTTGCCGGGGAGGTGGAGTGCGGTGTGGGCATCCGCACTCTGCGAGCGAGTTGTTGCTGTGGGACTTCCTTCCGTAAAGGCATACTGCGACCCTGCCTGTGGCACCAATCCTGGGGAAATCATGGTCGATGATGCCAAGCTTCGTCATAGCTGCTCGGCTGATGTAAAACTTGTTGTCGGTATCCGTGACATGCACCGTGGCAGTTGTTGTGATGTGCGCTCCTTGCTCATTCTTGCCTGATAATATGAGGTGTATGGAGCCGAGCACATTGATTTCCTGGTTGTTAGCTGCGAAGATGCGTCTGTTAGCTGGCCTGAGGTGTTGCTGGTGTAGACCCATATTCAGGCACGTGTGAGCCCCGGAGTCTGCGACCGCCATAATGGATGAGGATTTGTTTGGCATCTTTTTGTTGTAAGCAGCAGGGTTCCCCGATATGCGGATGGGTATCATTGGGTAAGGTAAAACTTCATTTGAGGCGTTCATCCCTGACGCGTATACTTTGTTGTTTTCCGCTTCTGTTTCCTCCTCTTGCGTGCGATAGAAGAACGCCCCTGCTTCAGTACTTGCCAATAATTGCCGCGGCTTCCATTGTCGTTGGACATTTTCCCTCCAGCATACTAGACACGACTTGAACTCCTTTACTTTGCCTCTCACTTTTCCGAACTTTGGAGTGAGGCGTCCGCACTGGCAACGAAACTGATGTCTTGAGGTGTCTTGTTCGTCACCCTTTTTCGGTTTGGTTGAGGGGGGTGTGTTCGTTGTCATTTTCGCTTGTTTCTTGTACCCGCTGGCTGATACTGATGGGTTTGCAGAAATTAATATAAAATTAATTATTCGTGCTTTTCGTAAAACATATTTTTGAATTATGCATAATTTTCGTATTTGTATTTTAATAAAACTTTTTATAGAAAGAGGAAAAATATCTTAGTTTACGATTTTTGAAAAATGGATTTTGGAAAAAAAAATTTCATATAACTTCTATTTGGTTTTGAAATTAGGGTTGTAGCTTAGCTTGTAATAATAATAACAACAACAAATACTTGGATTGTATCGAATCGACTTGTCGTAATATAGATGTATGGAAATGAATTTCTTCAACATGAAATTTGGGGGAAAATTTTGAGGTAAGTTTAATGAATTTAGAACGTTTGACTTGATTCTAATGCAATCTCCCCTATTGCAATTTATCAATTAATAAGAAGAGGTCATTATGAAGGTAAATAGCCTTTATTTTATATTGTATTTATCCATATTTTGGCAGTTTTTTTTGGCGTAGCTCGTGTGAGAGAGATGAGATTATGCTGATTTAAGTTTTAGTTATATCGAGTTATACAAAATAAACGTACACTTGCATGAAATGAATTTTATGTAATATAACTGTGTATTTTAGAAACAGATTTTAATAGTCAAAGGTACCTTGATTATAGAATAACTAGACCAGATTAGTAATTTATTCTAAAACGTTTGTTCTAAGTCTGATTTAAAAACAATCTTAAGAAAATTAATAAAGGGAACTTTTATACCTAATGAACCAAGTTTCAGGAAATTATAGATAATTGAACTTTTCCAGGTATGTGGATAATACCCTCGGCATGCAGTCTACTCTGCTGAATCCCTCTCAAGTGGATCCCACTCAAGTGGATCCCCTCTCGAGTGGATCCCTCTCGAGCAGACCCCCTTAAGTGGATCCCTCTCGAGCAGACCCCCTCAAGTGGATCCCTCTCGAGCAGACCCACTCAAGCGGATCCCTCTCGAGCAGACCCACTCAAGCGGATCCCTCTCGTGCGGACATCCCGAGAAGTTGACACCCACAATGGGAACAACATTGGGAATATGGTAAGTCAGAAATCAACGAAGCACATCATCGTGGTTTCTAGATTTGTCCTTCCCCAAAGTTTGTCTAAACATTTTGTTTATTTACAGGGACATTTTCTAGTACATTATAGTACTCAGCTCTTCATGGTGAGGGAGGTACTGTACTGTATTAATTTAGTATAAACACACACACTTTCTTGCCCCATCATATTGTTTTTCTTTTTGTCTAGTTGGTAAGATATTCCATAAACGTCAAGCACCAGTTCGATTAGGTTATCTTTTAAGTTTGTGCGATCACATTTTAGTATCAGGTCATCATAAAGTACATTATAAAGATCACATAAAAATAGTTTTCATTGTAATCCAGGAGCTTTTAAAGGATCTAGTGCACTATAGCTGTTTCAATGCACATTTCCAATGTGCAGGAATTATGTGAAGTTAAAATTACTCTTAAAACATGACCACCTTGAAATCAAAAGTTAAAACTAGATTATCCACAAATAATCAGCTGAGTGACTTACAGTATTTTTCAAAGACAATGTATATAAAAAAGTTGAGTAGGGTTGTAATTCCTGGGCTATTAATTCTTGCTAATTCCTGGGCAAGTAGTTTATACTAATTCGCAATGGCCTTCGTCCCATCAATCTATTGTCTCTGGAGTACAGTAAACTGGAACTCCTTTTCATCCTGTGTTCCAGGTTATTCAGATTGTGGCAGTCTTCAATTGAAGATGGCCATCAGCTAAACATTTTCCCAGTTATTTAATTTTATCCTAATCTTGTTTGTTTCGAGTAGATGGGGTTAGGAACGAAGTAGTGAGGGTGAGAACAGGTGTAAGAAATGAGTTAGCAGCTAGAGTGGATATGAATGTGTTGAGGTGGTTTGGCCATGTTGAGAGAATGGAAAATGGCTGTCTGCTAAAGAAGGTGATGAATGTAAGAGCTGATGGGAGAAGTACAAGAAGAAGGCCAAGGTTTGGGTGGATGGATGGAGGGAGTGAAGGAAGCTCTGGGTGATAGGAGGATAGATGTGAGAGAGGCAAGAGAGCGTGCTAGAAATAAGAATGAATGGCGAGCGATTGTGACGCAGTTCCGGTAGGCCCTGCTGCTTCCTCTGGTGCCGTTGATGACCACGGAGGTAGCAGCAGTAGGGGATTTTGCATTATGAAGCTTCATCTGTGGTGGATAATGTGGGAGGGTGGGCTGTGCCATCCTAGCAGTACCAGCCGAACTCAGTTGAGTCCCTTGTCAGGCTGGGAGGAACATAGAGAGGAGACGTCCCCTTTTTTGTTTCATTTGTTTGATGTCGGCTAACCCCCAAAATTGGGGGAAGTGCCTTAGTATAAGTATGTATGTTGTTAGTCTGACTCTTGGTGACGTATACAGTCTGTCATCGCAAGATTTTACACAGTTAGGACTTATTTTACTTGTCCGACGAGGTTATGAGTGAGGTCAAGAGAGGCTTAACTATTCCATTATTAACCGAGTTTTATTTCTGTACTTATCTGGATTTCCTCTACTGAACCTCTTATTGAAAGTTAGTTAAACAGATAGAAGCTGTCTTTCAATTACTAATGATAAGGTTAAAGGTTTAGAGGTTGCTTATGAATGGCAGAAGCAATGAACAACTTGTCCTAGATACGGACCATATATACATATAATCAGCATCCACGCACCCTCTTCACCCAAGCTAGGACCAGGGAGGGCCAAGCAATGGCTGCTGATGACTCGGCAGGTAGACCTATAGGCTCCCCCAAACCCCGCAACCTTAGCTCATAAGGATGGTGGGGTTGCAGACACTACAAGAAACTAGAGAGCTTGAGCAGGTCTGAGCAATTGGCTATCACAACCCTTTTCTTAAATCCTTCTGATTTCTACCTTCAACTCCTTCATTCTTCTTTAATTTCTCGCTTCCTTTGTTTCACACATCTATTATTAATCCAGAAAACCTTATTATCTCATCAAACGTAGAAACCTAAGCACCCTCTAGATTCTTCAAATCTACAACTGAGGACTCGGAAGGGGTGGGAAATGGCGAGATGAAATATTAAGCACACTGGTCTTCATATGTCCTTCGAGTTCTCTTGCTTGAGGGTACATTCGGGCACACTATCCTATCTAATTGCTGTTCCTCTTGTTTTGTTAAAGTTTTTATAGTTTATATAGGGAATATTTATTTGATTATTACTGTTCTCAAAATTTTTTTACTTTTTTTTCCATTCCTCACTGGGCTATTTTCCCTATTGAGGCCCCTGGGCTTATAGCGTCCTGCTTTTCCAACTAGGGTTGTAGCTTAGGAAATAATAATAATAATAATAATAATGATAATAATAATAATAATAATAATAAAAGCATTCTCACTTGTCTATCCATTCACATCATGCTATTTGTCAAGACCCTTTGATTCTTTGCCTCCAAATACTATTTTCGGTTTTATTCATTCTTGTTACGGAGAGATTACCCATTACTAATAACTTTGTTCTTTTTCAGGTCTCTGGCTGTTATATGCACTTCTTACAAGCCTGAAATCAATAGATTCTTCCATTGATAATAGAATACGTTCTATTGTTCTATTGGACGAATGGTGAGTGTGTCTTTAATTCTTTTTAGAATTATCAAGAATAAAGTTGCATGTGATTTGAATACAGAATATCTGAAATATGATTAATACGAAATTAGTAATTTTCTTTAGTGGTCTTTTCATTTTTGAAATTGATAACAAAAGTAATTTTTAACACCGTAGTACTGTAGTCAAGATTATTTTTCATTGCATAACCCTTTTACCCCCAAAGGACGTACTGGTACGTTTCACAAAACTCATCCCTTTACCCCCATGGACGTACCGGTACGTCCTTGCAAACAAATGCTATAAAAAATTTTTTTTCATATTTTTAATATTTTTTTGAGAAAATTCAGGCATTTTCAAAGAGAATGAGACCAACCTGACCTCTCTATGACAAAAATTAAGGCTGTTAGAGCAATTTAAAAAATATATACTGCAAAATGTGCTGGGGATAAAATAACCCTTTGGGGGTTAAGGGTTGGAAATTTCCAAAGAGCCTGGGGGTAAAAGGGTTAAACAGTGTTCAGCATAGATTCTTTGAACTATGACAGTGAAGCTTTAAAGGGCTGTTTATCAATTTTAACGCAACAGGACAACATTTCTAAAGATCCTTAGAGGTTTGAAAAATAGGACAAGAGATTGTAATATCCTTATTCTCATATGTTTCTTTTCCCTCAGGTTGATCAAATATGAAAAGGTCAATAGATTAAATGGAAGAACTGTGAGGAATAGTTGAATCCATGTCATACATTGATGATGGTCTAAGCCAGTTTGCCATCTGGTTTCAGAGCTTCTAAAGGTAAGACATTGAACTTGGTAGAGTTGTTCTATTGAAGGTAAATGCAAGAACTTATAAAGACTGCTTATTTTTGATGATATGAAATAGAATGTGGTCTTAAAACTTTTTTTCTTTGAAGCAGTATTTGAAGCCTGATATAATGTGGGTCAAGTGGTTAAGTCTACTATTAGGTGTAACGATGATATTGTTATTATTATTGCTTGCTAGACTACTACCCTAGTTGGAAAAGCAGAATGCTACAAGCCCAGGGGCTCCAACAGGGAAAATAGCCCAGTGAGGAAAGGAAGCAAGGAAAAATAAAATATCTTACGAACAGTAACAACATTGAAATAAATATTTCTTATTTCTTAGACTATAAAAACTTTAACAAAACCAGAGGAAGAGAAACAAGATAGAATAGTGTGCCCGAGTGTACCTTCAATCAAGAGAACTCTAACCGAAGACAGTGGAAGATCATGGTACAGAGGTTATGGCCCTACCCAAGACTAGAGAACAATGGTTTGATTTCAAGTGTCCTTCTAGAAGAGTGGCTGACCATAGCTAAAGAGTCTCTTCTACCCTTACCAAGAAAAAGTAGCCACTGAACAATTACATTGCCGTAGTTAACCCCTTGGGTGAAGAAGAATTGTTTAGTAATCTCAGTGTTGTCAGGTGTATGAGGACAGGAGAATCTGTAAAGAATAGGCCAGACTATTCGGTGTATGTGTAGGCAAAGGGAAATGAACCATAACCAGAAAGTAGGATCCAATGTAGTACTGTCTGGCCAGTCAAAGGACCACATAACTCTCTAGCGGTAGTATCACAACGGGCGGCTGGTGCCCTAGCCAACATACTACCTTAGAAATAAAGAACGAAATGCTTCTGAAATAAAACTAAAATATTGAAGGTACTGTTGATAGGAAATCTTGAATATAAAGTACACTTCACTAAGGTGAGAAGTGACAGTTTGTTGAAGCTCGTGTTGGAACCAAATGAACTGACGATTTAGTTCTGTGCAGTCTGGAAATATTGATAATTATATTATAGTCGTCTTCAGCTTTCATTCATGTTCAGATGTGGTATAACCCGAAGTGGATAATGTGGGAGGGTGGGCTGTGCCACCCTAGCAGTACCAGCCGAACTCGGTTGAGTCCCTTGTCAGGCTGGGAGGAATGTAGAGAGGAGACGTCCCCTTTTTTGTTTCATTTGTTTGATGTCGGCTACCCCCCAAAATTGGGGGAAGTACATACATACATATACCAAGGCACTTCCCCCAATTTTGGGGGGTAGCCGACATCAACAAATGAAACAAAAACAAAAAGAGGACCTCTACTCTCTACGTTCCTCCAGCCTAACAAGGGACTCAAATTGGGGGAAGTGCCTTGGTATATGTATGTATAACCAGAAGTTACCTCCTTTATCAACGTAATTTTTCTTTGATTCTCTTTCAAGATTCCGTCTATTAGAGTTATGGAATCAAATAGCATTTAGCTAACACAAAACAATCTAATGTGGCATTTTAGCCTCGATTTTTCGTTTTCATTACGAAGTTAATTCATAGCATTTAATGCAATCATCAATTTTGTTATGGAAAATGAAAGTAACTGCTAAAGCCACAAATAGCTCAAGATAAGCTTTTGCATGGTGCAATATAGGAGGAATTGATCAAAACTATGAGTTATATAGGGTTAACCCCATATCGAGAAAGCTTTTGCATAGATTAATGTTGCATGTCAACTTCGTCTTCCCAGAATTTGCAACTTTGAACCCCACAAATGACTTATTGTGCTATAGATGTTGCCTTTTTATCTTGATTGGAATTTTTTTTATCCAATCCAATTGAGCTAGACCATATTTTAGGAATCAAAAGCTAGCAGCAGTAGGGGACTCAGCAGTATGAAGCTTCATCTGTGGTGGAAATGTGGGAGGTTGGGCTGTGGCACCCTAGCAGTACCAGCTGAACTCGGCTGAGTCCCTGGTTAGGCTGGAGGAACGTAGAGAGTAGAGGTCCCCTTTTTTGTTTTGTTTCTTGTTGATGTCGGCTACCCCCCAAAATTGGGGGAAGTGCCTTTGGTATATGGATGGAAAAGCTTCCTTATAGATGCATGTTTGTCGTGAATTTGAAAATCCCATAGATGATAAAATTCTTTGAGAACTTACATACATACATATACCAAGGCACTTCCCCCAATTTTGGGGGGGTAGCTGACGTTAACAAATGAAACAAAACAAAAAGGGGACCTCTACTCTCTACGTTCCTCCCAGCCTGACAAGGGACTCAACCGAGTTCAGCTGGTACTGCTAGGGTGCCACAGCCCACCCTCCCCCGTTATCCACCACAGATGAAGCTTCATAACGATGAATTATCTACTGCTGCTACCTCCGCGGTCATCTAAGGCACCGGAGGAAGCAGCAGGGCCTACCGGAACTGCGTCACAATCGCTCGCATCCTCCTATCACTCAGAACTTAAGGTAAAGGTATACTGTAGTAGCAAAAATGAACGCAGGGCATTATTAGCAAGGGGAGAATTCTGCGTATCGTCACCCTCATAAACTAACTGCCTAAGTCATTTTCTCCACTTGTTGGGAAATAAAAAAAACCTTCTCATTTCCTAATTCTTTATATCATTGTATTGAGCTTCAATTAACAAATTTTCAATATTAAACTTACCCGATAATCATGTAGCTGTCAACTCTGTTGCCCGACAGAATTCTATGGAGGGATACGCCAGCTATCACAATACTAGAAGGGGGTGTTCTTACCAGCGCCACCTGTGGCCAGGTACTCAAGTACTTCTTGTTGACACCTCCTCAATTATTCCTCTGTCGTGCTTCTGACAAGACGTTCTGGGATACGCTTATGTTCTTGGAGTATTTTCACGACTTTGGTGAAGTATTTCTCTTTGATTTCGGCTGTCGCTTTACTGGAAACTTCTATTTTAGCTTAGTTAGCTTTTGGAATTAATTTGATTATTTTTGGTGACGAAGAGAGTATGAACTCTCGTTCACCTTTCAATGGCCGACCCTTCCCTTAGACGGAAGTGTTGGTGTCTAAGAGAGTATAGACTCTCTTTCTTAATTTTGCTTAACAAAAGTTATAGATTTATTTTATATCTCTCCGCCTCTTATAGGCCTCTTCGATTAACTTCCTTTTATTATAAACTTATTAAAATTAATTTGTTTATATTCGACCTTCCTAATAGTAGGCGGTCTTTTCTTGGTACCGAAGTTAATTATCGTGAGCCCGTCATTTCGGTTTTACCTGTTAACATATTATGCTTTTTTAAGGTCTTTGAAAGAATTTCTTTGATAGTCTCGTACTTTTTCAAAGTTGAACTAACGTTTTGTTTGTCTCGGCAGTTGTTGACGTTCAGAACGTTTCAACTTGCACTCTATCGTTACGATAGAGAAAGAATGTTCACGGTTTCACATTGCAGTAAAGAGTAACCGTTTCTAGCGTTTTGTTCATTCTTTCTTAACTTAATGGTTTTGATCCTAATAAGGAACTTTTCTTTTTGGGAAATATTTCAGTTTTTTCCTTTAACAATAATATGTTTTAACGATATATATGATTGGGCTCTTCTCTCAGGTTCTAAGTCAAGAGAGAGAGAGAGAGAGAGAGAGAGATAGAGACGGAGGGAGAAAGAGGATAAACGTTTCCCTCAAGCCTGCCAGGCGTACGAGTAACGTCGTTATCGTTTTGCTCTTATCCCTAGTCTCTTTAGGGGAAGAAACTAAACGTTTCTAGAGTGATCTAGTGTTTAGTCTCTTTCCAGCCACTGAATTTTCTTTCATTAGATTTTTCTGTTACATTATAATTCTGTTTTCGCAATTACTAACTTTTGAGAAGGATAGAATTGCGTGTTTCAGGTACAAACCACTTAAAGTTTCGAGTTCAGTGAAATAAGTGCAAACAGAAATCAAAGTGATAAGTGATTAGCGCAAAGTATGTCAGTGTTATGCGTGAGGGTACTTTTGTGCGCGCCAGTCGTCCTCCCAGTCCGGGACCTCTTGCAAGCTCCCAAGCCCAGGGGAGAAGCAATGTCGAAGGGCATAAGGGTTCGGCAGGCCTTGATCGGCGCACAGAAGTATCCTCGGTGGTTGTGGGCGTGTCTTACCGAGACCGTCACTCCCACCCGCAGACGATTGAGCCCTTATTTTGCTCGTCTGCAGAAGAGATTTAGAGGAGAAAATAAAGGCAGAGTTACGCTGGTCTCAGGTCTCAAGACCTCTTAAACGTAAAGTCCAGACCTATGCCAGACGTACGAAGTAAAGTTCAACAACCCGGATGCAGTCATTGGGTTAGCTCTGTCTCTCCTCAGTCATCAGTTTGTCGGGCTGAGAGTGCGCCTACACTCCCCCCCCCCTATGCTCGCTCCGCCTGATCGCAGTACCACCTGCCAGGCGTACGATGTTGTGGATTCTACTATAGTCCATGCAAGCACAGCTTTCGGACCTGATGCGTGAGTGTCGTGCTGAGAGTGTTGCACCTCCTCCTCCTCCTGCACCGGTGGTGCACCAACCGCCTGCACCCGTTCAGCCTGTGCTGCACCCGCCTGCACCGGTGGTGCACCAACCGGCTGCACCCGTTCAGCCTGTGCTGCACCCGCCTGCACTCGCTGCACCCAGTCGCAGCACCATCTGCCAGGCGTACGATGTTGTAGACTCTACTACAGTCCATGCAAGCACAGCTTTCGGACCTGTTGTGTGAGTGTCGGGCTGAGAGTGTTGCACCTCCCCTGCACCCGTTCAGCCTGTGCTCAACCCGCCTGCACTCGCTGCACCCAGTCGCAGCACCATCTGCCAGGCGTACGATGTTGTAGACTCTACTACAGTCCATGCAAGCACAGCTTTCGGACCTGTTGTGTGAGTGTCGGGCTGAGAGAGTTGCACCTCCCCTGCACCCTTTCAGCCTGTGCTCAACCCGCCTGCACTCGCTGCACCCAGTCGCAGCACCATCTGCCAGGCGTACGATGTTGAACCTCTTTCTGTGTTCGCTGTTCCCAGTGTTGTTCAGCCTCGGCCTTCTTTAAGGCAACCTTCGGTTTGGGATCAGGAGGATTACCCCACTCTTCCTCCTCCTCCCCTGGCTGCTCCACCGGTGGTGCAACTCTCGGTGGAGGTACAACCTCTTCCACCTGTGAGTCAGTCTCCTCAGCTGCTGCACCGAGCTCAACCCGTGCACCCTGATCCTGCACCTCAGACACCTCTGCTTGCGGGAACTTTACCTCGTTCTGCGCAACCTCGGTCTCTTCACGCTCCACTCATACCACAGGAACAGGAACTTTCTGCACCTTCCACTGTTGTTGTTCCAGCTCGTTCTGACTCTGCTGTTCAGCATACCTTACCTCCATTTTCTAACCATGGCAAAAATATGAATCATGAGTTATGAATGTAAGGTAAACATTATGTTGATTTTTAAACCCCATGCAAGCATGCATAAAGCACTCTAGCACTGGTCATGGAATTTCTGAGAAATGTTAAACGCCATGCACACACTCTGCTTTCCTTACAGCAGGCTCTGCTTACAGCAGGCTCTGCTTACTACATGCTCAGCATTCAGCATGCTCTGCATACAACATGCTCTGCATACAGCATGCTCTGCTTTCAGCATGCTATGCATACAACATACTATGCATACAACATGCTCTACATACAGCATGCTCTGCATACAACATGCTCTACATACAGCATGCTCTGCATACAGCATACTCTGCATTCATCATGCTCTGCATACCTTACCGCATGCTTCTCAACATATCTTGGGTTGTTGCCAACTCACTAGACTGTCAAGCAGTTTCATAACGTTGCCTTCTAGTCTGCTGCTTTTGCACCAGTGAACCCTCACTCAGAGAACTTAGCTTTTCTAGGATAAGGTCCCTGTAGATGAGAAAGTTCTTTTCTCCCTCCTTCTGATATTCCCTTGAGGACTCTGTCATTTGGAGGGAGCCTTTAGCTGCATAACCTCTTATGGACTTTTATTTAAGCATAACATGCTTACAGGGAAGGTAATGGTTCCACTTCAGCCGCTAATCCCGTCTGTTACCACACCTGCTCCCATAGACCTTGAGCTGTGTTGCATGACATGCAGTCCAAGCTTAGTCCTTGTTAGAGGATTTTTGTTTACGGAGTCAATGTGTCACGGGGAAGACGTTCAACAACCAACAGAAGGGACTTGTTGTGACGCAGTGCGGCAACCTCAGCAACCCGTTAAGGAGTTGTCTGTACGACCCAGATAGTCTAGACAGATTCGGGTTGTCACTGTACTTCCTCGCTTGCCCATGATTGTCAGTTTACAGACTGTGCAGCAGTATCATGATCTTGTGTCCGGCTCCGTCAGACGACTGGCTTTTAAGAGCTCCCACAAGTCGTCGCTGTCTGGAGATTTTCAAATGGACTATGGATCTGACCAAGGAACTGGGCCTCCTGGTCAATTTTGAGGAGTCTCAGCTCGTTCCATCCCAGACCATTGTTTCCTTGGGTATGGATCTTCAGAGTCGAGCTTTTTGGACTTGTCCGTCGGCCCCAAGGATCTTCCAAGCCCTAGAATGCATCCAGAGCATGCTGAGAAGGAACCGATGCTTAGTCAGGCAGGGGATGAGTCTAACAGGGACACTTTCATCGCTGGCCCTGTTCATCGAGTTAGGGAGACTCCACCTCCGCCCCCTTCAGTATCATCTAGCTGCTCACTGGATAAAGGACATGACGCTAGAGACGGGCTCAGTTCCTGTTTCCGAAGAGATGAGGTCTACTCTAACGTGGTGGAAGAACAGCATTCTTCTCAAGGAAGGTCTACCTTTGGCTGTTCAGACCCCCGACCACCGTCTCTTCTCGGACGCATCGGACACGGGCTGGGGTGCGACACTGGACGGACAGGAATGCTCGGGAACATGGAATCAGGAGCAAAGGACACTTCACATCTATTGCAAGGAGTTGTTGGCAGTTCATCTGGCCTTGATAAACTTCAAGTCCCTCCAGCTTACAAGGTGGTGGAGGTGAACTCCGACTACACCACAGCCTTGGCTTACATCTCCAAGCAAAGAGGGACTCATTCGAGGAAGTTGTTCAAGATCGCAAGGGACCTCCTCATTTGGTCAAAGATCGAAAGCTCACGCTGGTAACGAGGCTCATTCAGGGCGATATGAATGTCATGGCAGATCGCCTCAGCCGTAAGGGTCAGGTCTTCCCCACAGAGTGGACCCTTCACAAGAATGTTTGCAGCAGACTTTGGGCCCTGTGGGGTCTGCCAACCATAGTTCTATTCGCTACCTCGATGACCAAGAAGCTCCTCTTGTATTGTTCTCCGATTCCAGACCCAACAGCAGTTCGCGTGGATGCCTTTCTGCTGGATTGGTCCCATCTCAACCTGTATGCATTCCCGCCGTTCAAGATTGTCAACAGGGTACTTCAGAAGTTCGCCTCTCACAAAGGGACACGGTTGACGTTGGTTGCTCCCCTCTGACCCGCGAGAGAAGGGTTCACCGAGGTACTGCAATGGCTGGTCGACGTTTCCCAGGACTCTTCCTCCTAGAGTGGTCCTTCTGCGTCAACCTCACGTAAAGAAGGTACACCCAAACCTCCACGCTCTTCGTCTGACTGCCTTCAGACTATCGAAAGTCTCTCAAGAACTAGAGGCTTTTCGAAGGAGGCAGCCAGAACGATTGCCAGAGCAAGGACGACATCCACTCTCAGAGTCTATCAGTCTTAATGGGAAGTCTTCCGAAGCTGGTGCAAGGCCAATGCAGTTTTCCTCAACCAGTACCACTGTAACCCAGATTGCTGACTTCCTGTTACATCTAAGGAACGTAAAATCCCTATCAGCTCCTACGATCAAGGGTTACAGAAGTATGTTGGCAGCGGTTTTCCGCCACAGAGGCTTGGATCTTTCCTCCAACAAAGATCTACAGGACCTCCTTAGGTCTTTTGAGACCTCAAAGGAACGTCGGTTGTCCACTCCAGGCTGGAATCTAGACGTGGTCCTAAGGTTCCTAATGTCATCAGGATTTGAACCTTTCCAATCAGCCTCTTTTAAGGACCTCACATTAGAAACTCTTTTCCTCGTGTGCTTAGCAACAGGTAAAAGAGTAAGTGAGATCCACGCCTTCAGCAGGAACATAGGTTTCACATCTGAAACGGCTACATGTTCCTTGCGGCTCGGCTTTTTTGGCTAAAACGAGCTTCCTTCCCGTCCTTGCCCTAAGTCGTTCGAGATCCCAAGCCTGTCCAACATGGTGGGGAACGAACTAGAGAGAGTACTTTGCCCTGTTAGAGCTCTTAAGTACTATTTAAGAAGGTCAAAACCATTACGAGGACAATCAGAAGCCTTATGGTGTGCTATCAAGAAGCCTTCTCTACCAATGTCTAAGAACTCAGTTTCTTACTACATCAGGCTTCTGATTAGAGAAGCAAATTCTCATCTGAAGGAAGAAGACCTTGCTTTGCTGAAGGTAAGGACACATGAAGTGAGAGCTGTGGCTACTTCAGTGGCCTTCAAACAGAACCGTTCTCTGCAGAGTGTTATGGATGCAACCTATTGGAGAAGCAAGTCAGTGTTCGCATCATTCTATCTCAAAGATGTCCAGTCTCTTTACGAGTACTGCTACACCCTGGGTCCATTCGTAGCAACGAATGCAGTAGTAGGCGAGGGCTCAGCCACTACATTCCCATAATTCCATAACTTTTTAACCTTTCTCTTGAATACTTTTTATGGGTTGTTCGGTCGGCTAAGAAGCCTTCCACATCCTTGTTGATTTGGCGGGTGGTCAATTCTTTCTTGAGAAGCGCCGAGGTTAAAGGTTGTGATGAGGTCCTTTAGTATGGGTTGCAGCCCTGTATACTTTAGCACCTTTGGGTTGATTCAGCCTCCAAGAGGAACGCTGCGCTCAGTAAGGAAGACGAACTTAAAAAAGAGACAGAGTAACGGTTCAATTCGACTTCCTTACCAGGTACTTATTATTTCATTGTTATTTGAGATAACTGTTATATGAAATATGGGATACTTAGCTATCCTTTAATCTTGTACACTGGTTTTCACCCACCCCCCTGGGTGTGAATCAGCTACATGATTATCGGGTAAGTTTAATATTGAAAAATGTTATTTTCATTAGTAAAATAAATTTTTGAATATACTTACCCGATAATCATGATTTAATTGACCCTCCCTTCCTCCCCATAGAGAACCAGTGGGACCGAGGAATAATTGAGGAGGTGTCAACAAGAAGTACTTGAGTACCTGGCCACAGGTGGCGCTGGTAAGAACACCCCCTTCTAGTATTGTGATAGCTGGCGTATCCCTCCATAGAATTCTGTCGGGCAACAGAGTTGACAGCTACATGATTATCGGGTAAGTATATTCAAAAATTTATTTTACTAATGAAAATAACATTTCTAATTCACAAATTCCACTGCTGAGAATTTGTGAATTGAAAATCAAGACAATGATATAACGTATTAGGAAATGAGAAGGGTTTTTTTTTGAGTTCCCAACAAGTGGAGAAAATGACTTAGGTAAATTAGTTTATGAGGGTGACGATATGTAAAATGTTTAAATGATTGCATGCACAGTTACAGTAATGGACTAAATAGAAATTGATTGAAGTGCCTTCAAATAAACAGTACGGGTTACAATATGCCACTTTTTTTGCTGTTTTTAGTGATAGGAACATAAATATAAGATGTTTGAGTCCTTGTTGTACCTCGTTATCCATGTTTAGAAATACCAAAGGATTTTAACGTGTACAGTATGACAATATTAACTGATTTCATGTTATTTCAGAAAATCTGCTGCCTTGAGCGAAATCTGAAAGCAGCCCAGAGAATCGTCTCAATTGAAAACTCTTCGAGAGGAGGCCGAGTGTTCTCAGCGGGACGTGGCCAGTCGGGTATCAGTTCCGAAACCGATTCAAAGGTTTAAGTTGACAGCTGATTGCTGAGATGGGAAAGAGAAGTCCCTCGCTTCCCTTGCGGTCTTCCAGATGCAGATCCGTTTTCTATGTCACTGTTGGATGTTTTGTCCCTTTCATAAAAAGTAAACTTATGCACAGAAGTCCAAGGGGGTGGTAGGGTTACTCTTGAGGGAGGCTTGAGCTCATGTTTTCACTCATGTCTATGAATTGGTACGTGAATAATGTTTTATGTTATTGTATTATGGAATGTGTAGTAGAATGTGTAATGTCAAATGTAATTGCCAAAAAATCATATTCTTCTATGAATGGTCAAAGAAACTTTACTTTGGCGTAAGCATATTTCGATTGCTTTCAGTTTTTGTGTGATGTTTAATACTGGATGTGTTGGTATAGAGAATGTACAATTTTTGTTCAAGCTCATAGAAAACCCTAGATTTTTCAATTTAATTTTGAAAATATTTTTTAAAGCGAGATGTTTTTTGTGATGGTTATATTTTAATTCCAATATTTTGAACTGGCCAATTTCATTTAAATTTTGTGGTGTGTTATGTAGGAAATTGAACTCGTAGAGCATTTTTTTTACAATGAGCTGGACTTGTCATTTTTCATTTTAATTTGATTGACTATCACGTTGACTTTTTCATTGTTTACATGAAACTTTAACAAATTTAAATCCTGCCAGATGTCTTTAAAGGTAAAAACTTGAAATAGTTTGCGTTCAATTAAATCAATAGTTATTCCTTTGGTTGAGTGTATGGGAATACTTTTATTATATGTATGACACATGCTGTCCCTTCGAAAGGTGGTACCAGCTTGGGGCTTAAATAGCTTTTCGTCTTAGGTCTGACATTCATATCCTGTACCTGAAATAGGGATAAATACTGCTGTGGCCATTTTTAAGTCTGTGGGGAAAGCCTTACTTATTTATAACATTGTCAGTAACTAGAAAGATGCAGTTAAGTGAAATTTTATTCAAGTTAATCAGTCTAGGTTGAACATATACCAAGGCACTTCCCCCAATTTTGGGGGGTAGCCGACATCAACAAATGAAACAAAACAAAAAAGGGGACCTCTACTATCTACGTTCCTCCCAGCCTGACAAGGGACTCAACCGAGTTCAGCTGGTACTGCTAGGGTGCCACAGCCCACCCTACAGTATGGCTCTGAGAAATGTTAGACTTCACTGGAAAAAAGTCTGATTGTTTCGAACAAAAACTATCTTGTTCTTGAATTGCTATGAGAAATTTGACCTAACTTTTCAGATGCATTTGTAGCCGAAGTCTTAATTGACGTAGAAGCATCTTGAATTGTCTGGCAAAACTTAGAATCAATAGAGTATTTACTTTTCAAATGTACATAATTTTTTATTGCCAATATTGCTTAGGTAATGAAACAAAATGATAGTGAACTGCATACTGTATATATGTCCCAGATGTTAATTAGGAAAGTATTGGTGCTACTATTTGAAGGAATTTCATATCTAGGAGTATGATTCATGATTTTATATTTCTCAGCTTTATAGATGTCTAGGTGATGAGATTCTTACAGCCTTTTCATTACAGCAAAGATAAGGTTTTCATGGTCAATCTGTGACATCGTAACTTAAGAATACATTGATAATGTTTTTGAATAGCATTATATATCTTTGGTAACTTCAAGGCCAGGATAAAATTCTATTGGTTTTACATTGAATAGGTTTCCTTTTGCAAAATAATGCACCGCTTAAGATATCAATGGATTTATAGAGAGGTTTTGGAAGCTATGATCTTCTGCAGTTTTATATAGACTTCAGGTGTCTATACGTGGTAATTACAGAGTTCTTTTAAGATATCTAGTATAGGGTTCATTTTGTCTATCATACATACGTACATATACCAAGGCACTTCCCCCAATTTTGGGGGTTAGCCGACATCAACAAATGAAACAAAACAAAAAAAGGGGACCTCTACTCTCTACGTTCCTCCCAGCCTAACAAGGGACTCAACCGAGTTCAGCTGGTACTGCTAGGGTGCCACAGCCCACCCTCCCACATTATCCACCACAGATGAAACTTCATAATGCTGAATCCCCTACTGCTGCTACCTCCGCGGTCATCTAAGACACCGGAGGAAGCAGCAGGGCCTACCGGAACTGCGTCACAATTGCTCGCCATTCATTCCTATTTCTAGCACGCTCTCTTGCCTCTGTCACATCTATCCTCCTATCACTCATAGCTTTCTTCACTCCATCCATCCACCCATTATATGATAGTCTATTATGTGATAGTATTATTGTCTCAATGCCTTCATTCCTGATGCGTTGAAATGCAGTCATTTTACACACAAGTAGATAGTAGTTTTGGTTTGGCATTTACAATGTTGTTAAGGAGATATAGGGATTAATCTGCTCTTATTTGACCATAGTGAGATTTTGTATGCTGGAAGTCCTGGTTATCTCTTACTTGCGACTTTGAACTGTAAATAGCGATATTATTTTACTTGGTTTAGGAAGTATTGGATTCATATAAGGTTTTTATTCTTGGTTTAATAGTTTTGGACAAATATTTAGTTCATGACAGAGAAGTAAGGAAATCTGAAAGAACCAGATGGTGGAGTTTGGACGCTAGAAAGAGTTTGTTAATGATAGATTGCTTCCAGTTAGTATATAATACCATTTGTCATCAGGATGTTAGATGATGATAATAGTACTTATAGTCTATTTCTTTTAGCGAGGCAGATTTGCACCGACTCGCAACGGTGCCCTTTTAGCTCGGAAAAGTTTCCTGATCGCTGATTGGTTAGAATTATCTCGTCCAACCAATCAGCGACCAGGAAACTTTTCCGAGCTAAAAGGGCACTGTCGCGAGTCGAGGCAAACCTGCCTCGCTAAAAGAAATTGACTATAGTATTCCATACGCAATGTGACTGTGGATTTTGGTTTTCGTATTCTAATTCCTAACATCAGAAATTGACGTTTAGTGCTTCTATGTTTCAAACATCAAGGTTTGAAATTTATGTAAGTTTGATATTAGGTTTAAGGTTCCATTTGTTTCAAATGAATTAGGCACTAATCTTGTCTTCTACATGAGGATAGGTTCATGATGTATCATTTTCAATGTTATCTAACTGCTTGCTAAAATATTTCCAAATTAGAAATTTAGTTTTAAGAAGTTGGGATCTCAAAAAAAGGATTTTGACGAAGGAAAAATCTATTTCTGGGCTCAACCTGTGTCGCTCCGTGAAATGCTCCTTAAAGCACCATTTCAAAGGTATAAATACTGCTAAATATACCAGAGGAAAAAGTTGCATGGAATGCTAGGAATATATCCAGCTCGCTCACCCCTAAAGGGTGTCGGTATTAAAACTGGGGCGAGTGATACCACTACCAGAGGTCCCTTTCCAATTAGACTTCTCCCTCCTCAAAATCCTCCGTTACTACGAGGTGTCGTTCAAGTGAAAGAGGTTTGCTTTTCTTCAAGTTTTACTTCTTGAGCAATTGAATCTGTCTTTTAGTCTGCTTAAGAAAGTTTCCTGCACAGATTTTAATCTTGGAAAGTCTTATCAGTTTATGATTCCTTTGAATTCATAAATCAAAGTAGATTTTGGTACTTACAGATAAGCAAAGTGTTTTACCTGATTTTATTTTTCCATCAGAATATTAATTCTGGATTCAAGCATTCAGTTTTGTTTAATTTGTAATGATACAAATTTTGGCAACATAGGATATGTGACCTGCTGTTTTTAACTTTTCAGATCAGAAAACTTTAAAATGTTTTCTTTTCCTTTTTCAGCAAATCTTTGTTCTAGACCAACTAAGCCCGAGTTTAGTTTGATTCAAAAATAATTTTTTTCTTTAATAGATTCCGTTCTAAGAATGTCTTATTAGTTTGTGATACTGTACTTTTGTCTTTAGAAAACTAAGATAAATTGTGGTACTAGTATATGTAAAAATGGTTTTACTTATCATTTTTACTTTGGAAACTATGGTTTTAGGATTCGAGATCCATCGTTTTCAATGTTTGTTCAACTTTCAGGAAAAAAGTTTGTAGCTTAGCCTATGTTAACTTGTATTCTTTTGTAAGAATTTGAGAATTCAGAAAATATATCTTGTTTACTTTTTGTCAAGTCCTGTTCTAGAACAATTGAACGTGTCTTTTAGTCTTAATTCAGAAAGTAATTTTTGTTCTAGAACAATTGAACGTGTCTTTTAGTCTTAATTCAGAAAGTAATTTTTGTTCTAGAACAATTGAACGTGTCTTTTAGTCTTAATTCAGAAAGTAATTTGTACTTTACAAATTTGGTCTTAGAAAGTCTATTCTTTGGTACTTGAGGTCATCGTATAATCGTACCAGTTTCGAACCCACAGGATGGCGTTGTCGTTTCTTTCTCTGAGGTCTTGATCTGATCAAGGAGAGTCCAGTGGACACCCTCGTAGGATGTTTTCCATTGTAGTGTTGCCCCAAATGGGCATTGAAGGTTGGTGGTTAATCTCCATTTGTGTCTGTTATCTTTAGTTTTGCCCACTTATACCCTTTGGTTAGGGTTACTCGATTGTTCTTGGTCAGGGTGTTTGAGCAGCGCTCCATTGGATGGCCATTGGTTTCTTTTCAACTACTTTTCTAGCCTGTGAGCAGTTGCCCAGATTGGATCTAGTCCATCCACTGTTATGAAGCTTATTATTATTATCATAAGCTTAGCGGGATTTCAGTCTACCCTGCTTTCCGATAATTGGGGAAGGGATTGTGAGGTCATTCATTTTATTCTTTTCAGTTTTTGCTAGCGTTTCTCGTATATTGGGTGGTGGGATACCTGGTACTGTGTATAAAGATGCTAGAGGTGTTGATTTTAAGGTGCCAGTAATATGACATGACTTATTTGGCTCTGGATCTTATTTGGCATGAGATTGCCCACACTGGTGCACAGTACTCTGCAATAGAGTAACAAAATGCCAGGGCTGTTTGTCTGTCTCGGGGTCTATTCGTCAGCTGGTGTAGGCGGGTTTACTGAGAAGATTATTCCTAGTTGCTGCTTTATTTGCTTTTATTTGCATGTTCTTTAAAGGAGAGTGTTCTGTCAGGAGTGACACCTAAGTAGACGGAGTAGGGAGGATTTTCCAGTTTTGTTACCCAATTTTATCTTTAATTTTCTTTTTGCTTGGCGATTGATCACGTGGAAGGCACACACCTGTGTTTTCCTTGGATTGGCATTGAGGTGCCACTTTTTGTAGGAGGAGAGGGTAGTCAGGGCTTTTGACATAATTTCTTCGATGGTAGTAAAGGAGTCTGATTGTCTAAAAATGCACAGGTTGTCTGCATATATGTACCTGTGGATGCTCTGGCACTTAGGCTGGTATGTATAGATCTTAAATTGTGTTGGTGCCAGCACTGACCATTGTGGAAGGCCGTTTTTATGTATCCTCCATCTGCTTTTTCTGTCATCTATTTCTACAAAAGATTGCTGATTGGAAAGTAATAATTCAGCGATGTGGACTATGCTGGTATTCCGTATAGTGGGGCCACCTTCAGAAATATTGCTCTAAAGTTTATAGTAACATATGCTGTTTAACCCTATTACCCCCAGGCTCTTTGGAAATTTCCAACCCTTAACCCCCAGGGGGTTATTTTTTTTCCCAGCACATTTTGCAGTATATTTTTTTAAAATTGCTCTAACAGCCTTAATTTTTGTCATAGAGAGGTCAGGTTGGTCTCATTCTCTTGGAAAATGCCTGATACTTTTCTAAAAATTATCAAAAATATGAAAAAAAAAAATTTATAGCATTTTTTTTGCAAGGACGTACCGGTACGTCCATGGGGGTAAAGGGATGGGTTTTGTGAAACGTACCAGTACATCCTTTGGGGCTAAAAGGGTTAAGGTTGACAAAGACTATACTGGTAATTTCCTTCTCAAGCCTGTTCTCATTGTATTGCGTCACATTTTATCTATGACTGCAGCAGGATCAACCTTGTCTAAAACCAGCTTGGTTTGACGACTGGTTCTTCAGTAGTTGGTTTGATATGGGCTAAGATCATTCGTTTGTGTAAGTTGTACAGGATACGCATTAACCCTTTTACCCCCAAAGGACGTACTCGTACGTTTCACAAAAGCCATCCCTTTACCCCCATGGACGTACCGGTACGTCCTTGCAAAAAAATGCTATGAAAAAATTTTTATTCATATTTTTGATAATTTGTTGAGAAAATTCAGGCATTTTCCAAGAGAATGAGACCAACCTGACCTCTCTATGACAAAAATTAAGGCTGTTAGAGCAATTTTTAAAAAATATATACTGCAAAATGTGCTGGGAAAAAAATAACCCCCTGGGGGTTAGGGGTTGGAAATTTCCAAATAGCCTGGGGGTAAAGGGTTAAGGATATAGGTCAATAGCTCTTGTGGGATGATGGATCTATCCCTGGTTTCATCAAGGCCGTTACTCTCGCTCTTCTCCAGATCTTTGGGATTTTGTAGGTCGTTGCACAGGAATTGAATAGCAACAGGAGCCATGCTTATGTTTTGTCTCCAAAATGTAAGGTAATTTTTATTAGGTCATTTACGCCAGTCGCTTTCTCTGGTCTGAGAAGTTTCATAGCAGCATTAGAAGTTTTATTCCAGCTGTTACCAAGTTGTGGAATGATCTTCGTAATCGGGTAGTTGAATCGGTAGAACTTCAAAAGTTCAAAGTTGCAGCAAATGTTTTTATGATGACCAGGCTGACATGAGTCTTTTTATAGTTTATACATGACATATCTGTTTTTGACGTTAATAGTTTGTATAAGACATATCTGTTTTGACGTTGTTACTGTTTTTAGAATGATTTATTTTTAATTTATTCTCATGATTTATTTATTTCCTTATTTCCTTTCCTCACTGGGCTATTTTTCCCTATTGGAGCCCTTGTGCTTATAGCATCTTGCTTTTCCAACTAGGGTTGCAGCTTGGCTAGTAAGAATAATAATAATAATTTAGTTCTTTTACGGTGAACAGTTGCAAGGTGTCGTCACGGTTTTGCATGATATGGTCCATACCGTGTCTCATTTTTTTTAAGGTATCTCATGTTTGTTAGGTACCCACTCTTTGTTGTGAGGCTTGCTGTTCAGCAGCAGTTGGTGCGCTACCTAGTTGGGGTTTACGGCAGCTAATCTAGGCTGGGGACTTTTCCAAGTTCAGTTTCTCTATGGTTACCCAGGCTTTTTGGCTTTTATAGTTCTTGTTTATGGAAGTTATGCGTTCATGCCACTCCAAAATCAAACCATTGTTCTCTAGTCTTGGGTAGTGCCATAGCCTCTGTACCATGGTCTTCCACTGTCTTGGGCTAGAGTTCTCTTGCTTGAGGGTACACTCAGGCACACTATTCTTCTATCTGATTTCTCTTCCTTTTGTTTTGTTAAAGTTTTTATAGTTTATATAGGTAATATTTATTTTAATGTTGTTACACTTCTTAAAATATTTTATTTTTCCTCCTTTCCTTTCCTTACTGGGCTATTTTCCCTGTTGGGGCCCCTGGGCTTATAGAATTCTGATTTTTACAACTAGGGTTGTAGCTTAGCAAGTAATAATAATAATAATAATAATAATAATAATAATAATAATTCTTTTTTGTTACTGATTGAGGCAAAAAGTGCCTCTCTGAAGTTCCATGGTACTTTTAAGAAAGGGATCTTCATTATATGCCTGAATGTAATTCCTGTACTGCTTTCTGGAGTGCTCGTTGAGACCTGTTACTTGTCATTTTGCCTTCTGAAATTGAGACTTAGGATTCAGGATTCCTTGTCTTTAATGTTTATCTTTAGGGTACAAAGTTTGTGGCTTAGGTTATGGTTCCTGGTCTTGTAAGATATCAGGAGTTTAGTAAACAATTAGTTTTCAATTGCTTTTCATCAAGTTTGTTCAAGAGTAATAGAACTAATCTTTAGTTGGATTCAGAAAGAGTTTGTCCTGTACAAATTTTAGTCTTTAGTAATCTTAGTTTAACCCTTTTACCCCCAGGCTCTTTGGAAATTTCCAACCCTTAACCCCCAAGGGGTTATTTTTTCCCCAACACATTTTGCAGTATATTTTTTTTTAATTGTTCTAACAGCCTTAATTTTTGTCATAGAGAGGTCAGGTTGGTCTCATTCTCTTGGCAAATGCCTGAATTTTCTCAAAAAATTATCAAAAATATGAAAAAAAGAATTTTTTTAGCATTTTTTTGCAAAGACGTACCAGTACGTCCATTGGGGGTAAAGGGATGAGTTTTGTGAAACGTACCAGTACGTCCTTTGGTGGTAAAAGGGTTAAGATACTTTTGGCTCCAGAAATTACAGATGAAGTCTGGCAAATTTAAATTTAGAAAGTCTTTTACTTATTGTCATATTGCCTTGAGAATTCATTGTCTACAATATTATTTACCTTCCGTAATATAAAGTTCGAAGCTTAGGGTATGTTCATTGGTATTCATAAGAAATTTAGTTAGATAAAATTTCTTATAGATTTTTGCCTTTCATTCATTTCTCTAGGAAATCTGAGTCTTTTATCATTGATGCAGAAAGTTATTGTTCCGTACAGAATTTGGTCCAGGAAAGTCGGTTTATGATACTGATGGGTATAGTGAATATAGGTAGATTTTTATTTGTTTGAATTGAGTGTGTCTTATGATCAGACATTTTTAAGACTATAGGAGAATTACAAAAGGGCTTTTAAAGTTGTTTATATAGCAGTGTTTCAAAGAAATATTTACTGATACATTATACATCAGAAACGTTAAGGCATCGACTGACTTTCTGGATGTTCTTGTTTTATCGGTTTGTGAAAACTTTTACCGTACAATATTAGTTTTGTCTGTGATTTTTCCTACTTTCAACCCATTTTCTTTTGAAAAAAGCATATTTCTCCATAGTTGTTATGCCTGAACTGTCAGTTTTTACTTGCAATGGCACAGATAGGAAGGTATTTGGCCAGAATGCACTTTAATTATTGGTCCAAAAAGATGTTATTTGGCATTGAAAATTACTTTTGGAAATAGTTTCACACAATAATTCCATTCATGAAAATCTCATACCTAAAAGTTTTTTCAAATTTCTAGTTTTTAGTTTTCAAAATTCTGCTTGTTTTTTCAATATAACACCTAACATTTCTTCTGAGTTTCATTTGTATAATCTCCTACCTAGAAGTTTTTTTCAAATTTCTTGTTTTTTAGTTTTCAAAATCCTGCTTGTTTTTCTATATAACACCTAACATTTCTTCTGAGTTTCATTTGTATAATCTCATACCTAGAAGTTTTTTTCAAATTTCTTGTTTTTAGTTTTCAGAATTCTGCTTGTTTTTCTTTATAACACCTAACATTTCTTCTGAGTTTCATTTGTATAATCTCATACCTAGAAGTTTTTTTCAAATTTCTAGTTTTTAGTTTTCAAAATTCTGCTTATTTTTCTTTATAACACCTAACATTTCTTCTGAGTTTCATTTGTATAATCTCATACCTAGAAGTTTTTTTCAAATTTCTTGTTTTTTAGTTTTCAAAATCCTGCTTGTTTTTCTATATAACACCTAACATTTCTTCTGAGTTTCATTTGTATAATCTCATACATAAGTTTTTTTCAAATTTCTTGTTTTTAGTTTTCAGAAATCTGCTTGTTTTTCAATATAACACCTAACATTTCTTTTGAATTCTTTTTGTATGAAAACTAGATTTCACAGACATGAAAGTCTGGTGAAATAGTTTCTTAGCTCAAAAAGTTTATCTTAAGTTTGTGTTCCTACAATTTCATAGGTTCTGCGTTGCATTCTGCCAATTAAGTAGAGAGATTCTTGCAAATAAGTAAAGGGGATTTTGTCCAGCAATTGTAGGCTTACATGATGTTGCATAGAAATGGGAGTTCTTGACTGAATTTTATTTACCAAGTTTATTTCAGATGATTTTGGTTGCATAATTAACCCTTTTTACCCCCAGGCTCTTTGGAAATTTCCAACCCTTAACCCCCAGGGGGTTATTTTTTTCCCAGCACATTTTGCAATATATTTTTTTAAATTGCTCTAACAGCCTTAATTTTTGTCATAGAGAGATCAGGTTGGTCTCATTCTCTTGGAAAATGCCTGAATTTTCTCAAAAAGATATGAAAAATATGAAAAAAAAAATTTTTATAGCTTTTTTTTTGCAAGGACGTACCGGTACGTCCATGGGGGTAAAGGGATGGGTTTTGTGAAACGTACCAGTACGTCCTTTAGGGGTAAAAGGGTTAATGTCTTTAAAGACTGCTTTCCTTGTCTCTCCACACAAAAGTCTTAACCCTTTCACCCCCAAAGAACGTACTGGTACGTTTTACAAAACCCATCCCTTTACCCCCATGGACGTACCGGTACGTCCTTGCAAAAAAATGCTATAAAATTTTTTTTTTCATATTTTTGATAATTTTTAAAAAAAAAATTCAGGCATTTTCAAAGAGAATGAGACCAACCTGACCTCTCTATGACAAAAATTAAGGCTGTTAGAGCAATTTAAAAAAAAATATACTTCAAAATGTGCTGGGAAAAAAATAACCCCTTGGGGATTAAGGGTTGGAAATTTCCAAAGAGCCTGGGGGTAAAAGGGTTAAATGCACCGATTTGTTTGCTATGTACATTCTTAAAGTTTTTAGAGAATATTGAGGCATAGTCAGTACAGTATATTGTCAAATCCATGCCACCTCAACACGAAAAACAAGTGATCTTTAATCCTTTCCGCAAAGTCTTTATATCATCATAGTGTCTTTCTAATAAGTAGGAGCTTGTTATGCAGTTTTGAAGCCACATATGTGAAAGCTTTAGAACCCACAGTCCCAGGTATCTTAGCTCCAATAGCTTAGTATTGAGATAGCTTTTTTTACAAAACATGTATTCTGTTAGTTTTATTACCTATAAACTGTATTTTCAAGACCAGGTGTCTCAATGACTGCCAACTTTTTCTTGTATCTAGAAGGTATGTCTATTTGAGATTCCTTTTTGTCCGAGTTTTGCCGTTCGAGATTTATTTACCAGGAAAGTCTTTACAGCTTAGGAGTGCTGGCAGCATATGCTAGAAGATGGTTATGGTTTTGTATTCTGCTAGAAATTGTGGATGCAAAAGGTGAATTATTTAGAAATACAGTGAACCCTCGCTACTTCGCGGTTCGACCATCGCGGATTCACCACTTCGCGGATTTTTTCCATAACCCATATATATACAGTAATATATATATATATATATATATATATATATATATATATATATATATATATATATATATATATATATATATATATATATATGTATGCATGTATTTATGTATATATGTAGGTATGTATATGTGTATACATATATATATATATGAACATATATCACAAGCACACGTGATTTTAATTAATGTAAATATCACCCACGAAATGCATTTAATACCGAATTCTATCTTGGGAAATACATATCCACTTGGAATTCATTTTATGGTAACAGCTTCTGGCCGGGTGGTGATTCGAACCACCACCTGTACGGCTAGAAACTATGCTTGGCAGGGACCCTACCGACTCTCTCTTGATAGCTGAGTCGGTAGGGTCCCTGCCAAGCATAGTTTCTAGCCGTACAGGTGGTGGTTCGAATCACCACCCGGCCAGAATCTGTTACCATAAAATGAATTCCAAGTGGATATGTATTTCCCAAGATAGAATTCGGTATTAAATGCATTTCGTGGG
This sequence comes from Palaemon carinicauda, assembly GCF_036898095.1. NCBI lineage: Eukaryota > Metazoa > Arthropoda > Malacostraca > Decapoda > Palaemonidae > Palaemon > Palaemon carinicauda. The sequence goes on from NW_027169425.1 coordinate 179,978, forward strand.
TGATATTTACATATATATATATATATATATATATATATATATATATATATATATATATATATATATATATATATATATACAGTACACACACATATATATATATATATATATATATATATATATATATATATATATATATATATATATATATATATATATATATATATATATATATACACACACACATATATATATATATATATATATATATATATATATATATATATATATATATATATATATATATATATATATATATATATATCTAAAGTAGGAAGATGTGATGTAATTCTAAGGGAAAAGTATGGGAAATATGTCTGGGTAATAAGCAAAGCTCTACCTCCAGTTTGTTTCTACATTATGATCAGAGATAAATGTAAACAAAACATTGGTTGCCATTTTTTATCGGGCTTTTTAGCATGTTTAGGAAATGCATGATATAAAATCACCTTTAATATTTGTGCCTGTTTTAGTTCAGGGTACTGTAGTACATGCATTAAGTGTTCTGTACATTAAAGGGTAGTTTGTTAACAGTACTAAATACAAGGGAAGGTTTTAAAAGTCTGAATATACATGTTGAATAAATAGGTAAATATGGTGTCACTACTTCGCGGATTTTCACCTATCGCGGCCGCGACTGGAACCTATCTACCGCGATAAACGAGGGTTCACTGTAGCTCTATACTGTAATTAAAAGAATTCGCAATTAGTAAGTAGAAGGGATCGCAGAATCTAAGATGAATAACAGACGACGGACAAATTAGATACGCTTTTAAAAATGGCACTACTTCTTTGAAGCAAAATTGATACGTAAAAATGAGCAGTATTGCCGTTAGATTTTCCTTGAAGAAATACAATGAATGCTTAAAGATGGTTTTTGTAGTTTGAAAATTATCAGCTGGTATTGTTATTCCAGAGGTGACTTGAATATTATGCCTAAATTTGAAAGCTGCAAATTTTTCAGGAATTCTGCTCCATACCAGTGTTAGCTCACTGGTCTTGAACATGGCAATGATAATTCTTTCCTAATCGATTAAATGGAACTGACAATATTCATGAATTTATACTCCTTTTCTAATAATCTGTACAAAACTCTTTCTATAGTCTGCTAACTGTTATCGACAGCAATAGGAAACATGAATGATCTTTTCCAGACCTTGTGTAGTGATCTACTTGAAAGTTTTTCATAGTTGTATAGCTTTGTGCTTATAAGTAATAGAACGCCAAACTTTACCCGTTGACCTGTTTTAGTAAGCAGTATCCCTATACTGTACTAGAGAGAGGCAAGAGGCAAGAGAGCGTGCCAGAAATAGGAATGAATGGCGAGCGATTGTGACGCAGTTCCGGTAGGCCCTGCTGCTGCCTCCGATGCCTTAGATGACCGCGGAGGTAGCAGCAGTAGGGGATTCAGCATTATGAAGCTTCATCTGTGGTGGATAATGTGGGAGGGTGGGCTGTGGCACCCTAGCAGTACCAGCTGAACTCGGTTGAGTCCCTTGTTAGCCTGGGAGAAACGTAGAGAGTAGAGGTCCCCTTTTTGTTTTTGTTTCTTTGTTGATGTCGGCAACCCCCTAAAATTGGGGGAAGTGCCTTGGTATAATGTATGTATGTACAATGTAGTAAGCGGTATTAGATAGCAATTTAGATAGTCTTGTGAAACTCGTAAGATGAAATATTAAGGAAAAGCCTTAAAACATCAAAACAAATGTTCAAAAGCGGGACAATTCTATCTGACAATGGGATGAATTTTGTAAGGCCGATCGCACAGACACTGAAGTGGCCCAGAGGTTCACGTGTAAGGATATAAGTTTTACACATGAGTATTTACCCGATTTAATCACTTACACGGAATGAGTGTCGCGACCAAAGTCGATTCAGTTGTTTAGGTCACTTGTCTGCTATTGAGGGGGAAGTGCGTGTCTTGATGTAACTAATTGTATTGTTGTAACAGACTGAAGGATGACTTTTTTTAATAAAATTAAACGTTGATTAACCCTTTTACCCCCAGGCTCTTTGGAAATTTCCAACCCTTAACCCACAAGGGGTTATTTTTTCCCCAGCACATTTTCCAGTATATTTTTTTTAAATTGCTCTAAAAGCCTTAATTTTTGTCATAGAGAGGTCAGGTTGGTCTCATTCTCTTGGAAAATGCCTGAATTTTTTCAAAAAAATATCAAAAATATGAAAAAAAAAATTCTTATAGCATATTTTTGCAAGGACGTACCGGTATGTCCATGGGGGTAAAGGAATGAGTTTTGTGAAACGTACCAGTACGTCCTTTGGGGGTAAAAGGGTTAAAGTGTTTGGTTTACTTGTGAAATTCCCATAATTATGGCGTTTTGAATTATTTCTGAATAAAATTGTAATATTAAGACATCTGAAAAGATAGAGGTTTGTCGACAAGTATTCACGTAAACTGTCGTCAGCGAAGGTGGCGCCAGATTGAAAATATAAATTATTAAAGTTTTGAATTAACCAGAATGGCTAGACCTATAAAAATCCAATTTCATGAAATAAAAAATGATGAAACTTATCCTACATTAATGAATAGATTGTGTTAATGCAATTTAGCACAATAAAAAAATTCTTTTAATCGTGCGAATTAACTATTAATTAACTCGTTTAGTTCTTAAAATATAATCTATAATTAACATATTTGGTTTAGTAAAGCTAAAAACTATAGTCCATTTCTTTTAGCGATGCAGATTTGCACCGACTCGCAGCGGTGCCCTTTTAGCTCAGAACAGTTTCCTGATCGCTGATTGGTTGGATGAGATAATTCTAACCAATCAGCGACCAGGAAAATTTTCCGAGCTAAAAGGGCACCGCTGTGAGTCGGTGCAAATCTGCATCGCTAAAAGAAATGGACTATAGTTAATTGTAGAAATTTTTTAATTTGCAATGTATAAGTGACTTTTTACCGTATAATTTGTCATTTCCCTGTCAAATTTTACTTCTAGTATTCAGTGTTAGTGACAAAATTGAAGTCTTTTTGTGGCTATAATACTTATGGTCATAAAATTAGTTCAATTTAGTCGTGCTTTTTGACAACTTGACGTAAAATTTAACATCAGGATGCTGGAAAATGTTAGAATGGGATGTGTAAAGTACCGTTAACTTGCTAATTTCAATATAAAAAAATCAGTTCAGATCACGTTAATTAAAATCGTGAGAATTAACGTTTAATAAGTAAGCCATAAGACTTTACTCCATAAATATCTAAATTTAATGAAAATTTAGTTTGCATAAATCTAACAATAATAGTTAACCTAACCTAACCTAACCTACCTATCAAACATTTAAACTTGCTACTTGAATGGGAAAATTACCAAAGCATTGAAGTAATTTTGGTTTGGAAAATCTAAGAATTGCTAATATAATTTCATAAAGTTCTAAATATAATGAAATTACAGCTAAAATCAATGCCAAGATGATAGTCAACAATCAGTAAAAACTAAAATGGGAAAATGACAAGTTAAAAAAGCTTGGGGGAAAATGTAAATATAGATTTAAATTACTGATTTAATTGAAAATGAGTTGCAGCATATAAGAAACTAAAGTAATTAAATATCTAAAAAATGCTAGAGTTCAGCATAAATGAATTATCAAGGTGAAGTCAGAATTAATCTGCCAAAAGATCTAAGTCCAGAAAGATGATTTTAATCTATAAATTAATCAGAAGATATATTTAATTGTTTAAAGTTTGAAGACATTTGATTTTCATTCAGCTTAAATCTTGTTCCACATTGAGTCTTGAGTTTTACTTGAATTCAAGCTAGAATAATCTATAGTCATTTGTCAGTAAAATTACTGTTTTCCATTGATGTTAGTTTAATTTAAGTTTAAATGATTAATAAGTAAGCCAATTATTAATAGAAATTAAAGTAAAATAAACAAAATCAAAAGGTAAATCAGAAAAAGAAAAATTGAGGATCAAAATTGACATAAAAAAATGTCTTATTATGAAATCAGAGTAAAATTCTTTATCAAAATATGCAAGTTCATAAAAACAATATCTAAATTAAAACTAATTAGCAAAAATCGAAAAAAACAAAGGTATTCAAAGTCTATATCTAGGTATTTTTTATTTTTTTAAATCCCAGCTCTGGGTATATAATTTTTCTTGTCTTAAATCCATTAAAACAAATTTACATGGAAAGGCCAAGAAAAGGTATTTGGAATAACGAAATTAATCACTTAAATTGTAAATTAAGAAATTAGCATTTTCAGTTATAAAATTTCAAAGTTTGAAGTCCCTTTGTTAAGTATGTGGTACTGTGACAATTTTTCTAACAATTTGGCATTTTCCTGTCATATACGTTTAATAGCCAGTATTGGAGACAAAATTTAAGTATTTTGTGGTTATAATATTTATGATCATAAAATTACTCATATTTAGTCACCCTTATTGACTTTTTCATTTAAAATCTGATGTAAGAATGGTAGAAAATATCAGAAAATTGTCTGTGTTAATTATGATAAATTTGCTAAATAATTTCAGTCAGTCGTTTTTATAGAGAAATTTAAAGTAAATTTATATTTAATATAGTTTTGAAAACGATTTTGAAATATCCCCCATTGAAATATTTCAGATTATATATTTTCATTGCTTTGAGTTTGAAAATTAGCTGCTTAAATTACCTTAGACTTGATAAATATCAGTCCATATCGAGAAATTAAATTCTAAATTCCAAATAGCTTTGAAAACAATTATAAAATTTCCTTATTAATTATTTACGCTTACATTATCATTTATAACGGTCCCAATCGGTAATTTATTAATTATAGATATCTTTATGGTAAAAATTTCCCTTTATTCTATGAGCTTGAAGGAAAAGATGAAATTTTCTATATCAAGGCAGAATTTCCTTTAAGAAACTTCAAAGGTAAACTGAAAGCATAATGAAAATGTATGTTTACATCCCTTAGAGTTTCTCATATTTCATTCATAGAGGTTTTTTTGTCATTACACTGACATTATAAGAAATTCTACTTGAAAAACTCTAAGGGATTTTCACGCCACAATTCATAAGAATTTACTCTAAGATAAAAACTCTATGGGATTTTTACGCCATATTTCAGAAGAATTTACTTCAAGGGAAAAACTCTATGGGATTTTCACGCCACATTTCATAAGAATGTCCTCTAACCAGAGAAAAACTCTATGGGATTTTCACGCCACATTTCAGAAGACATTACTCTAACAAAGTTCATGTACCATAATAAAACATAGCCATGAGGGTGAACGTTAGCTCAGGCATGTCTTAAGAGTAACCCTACCCCCCCCCCTAGGACCTCTGGGCTTAACCAGTTTACTTTTAATATATGAAAACAAAACATCCTTTAACAGTGACACAGAAAACGGATCTGCATCTGGAAGAGCACAAGGGAAGTGAGGGACTTCTCTTCCTATTTCAGTAATCAGCTGTTAACTTAACCTTTGAATTGGTCAAGAAACTGATAACTTGGGTGGTTAGCTTTCACGGGTCATTGTATGCTGACCCCGTGGGTAAAAAATGTATATTTATTTAATTATCCCATTAAAATAATGACTAACCACACCCATATTTATACTTTGTTATGGATTTGAATAAAAGAACGTCCTATTCTTAACAGCATTTTATTCTCTTTACTTCAAAATTACTCATGACGTCACTAGCATGTGACGTAACCATACCTTATGACGTCATTACAATTTTTCTGGTTTAACACCATTGGAGGTTACCGAGGTGCTATACCTATGACGTCATTCCTACGTCACTATATATATATGACATCATACTTGGTTTGACAATGAGAAATCAGACCGGCTATACCCATGACGTCATTCCTACGTCACTAATAATGTGACGTCGTCCTTGGTTTGACAGAAATCTGACCTGCTGTACCTATGACGTCATACTTGGTTTGACAATGAGAAATCAGACCTGCTATACCTATGACGTCATTTACACGTCACTAACAATGTGACGTCATCCTTGGTTTGACAAATCTGACCTGCTATACCAATGACGTCATTTCTACGTCACTATATATATGACGTCATACTTGGTTTGGCAATTAGAAATCAACCTGCTATACCTATGACGTCATTGCTACGTCACTAACAATGTGACTACATATATGACGTCATACTTGGTTTGACACCATTAGAAGTCAGTGAACTGCTATACCTATGACGTCATTTATACGTCACTAACAATGTGACTACATGACGTCATCCTTGGTTTGACAAATCAGTACCCTGCTATACCTATGACGTCATTGCTACGTCACTAACCACGTGACATAGCTATATATGACGTCATTGAATGCGTACTATTCTTCTAGTTTTTTACGTACGGGATGTGGACTTCAGACCCGTATCCTTTCATGACCAATTTATACACATTGATCTTCTTTAAACTCCAGTTGGGTATTACTTACGACCTTATTTTATACCTACTGGTTTATACTCTGTACCCAGCAGTGCTTTTAAATCATACAGTTTATACTTGCAATTCTTCTTTTACCTGTACTTCTATACATACCTTTGAATGTTCAGTTCTTCTTTAATGGCAATCCTCAACTTATCAATTATTCAGGAAGGAAAGAAAATGGAATTAGGAAATAGAAATAGAAAACTTGAAAATGAGCCAGAGATTTTCATATAGACATAGATAAAGTTGATCTTAATAAGGGGCTAGAGATAATTTTGTATAGGATAGAAATTCCATTCTTTATTTTGCAAACCTTCTATTTAATAAACCATTTTTTATTTAAGCAGCAAATACCTCCTGATTTCTAAATTACCCCACAACTAGGAATCAAATCCTAAATAAAGATAGCTACAGTGGTGGTGATTGTGGAATTGAACTGTAGACATACTTTTAAATACATCTAGATAATCAGTCTTGAAAAATTTATGGTCTGACAGGACTCAAAACTTCAAGGATTCCCTTTAATCCTTGCAGGAACCTGCAGAGACCAAAGGATAAGAACTTAGCCAAGAAAATGATAATGTTTCTATGGCAAAGAAATACATCAACGTTGCAGTCAAAGCCCTTGCAAATAAGAAAACCTTATAGGAAAATTATCTTTTATTTTGGGTAGAGAAATATACAGGAGCTACGATTCTAAAAAGCTTAGTTTTTAGGCATTTCTTCCATAAAGCAAGATAAATTTGAGAGAGAGAGAGAGAGAGAGAGAGAGAGAGAGAGAGAGAGAGAGAGAGAGAGAGAGAGAGAGAGAGAGACCAACTAATGGGAACTGGAGGATATTCCATTCAGACTTCATAAGACATTAATTATTTGCTGGTAGCATGTCTTGTTTATGAATCAGTAATGGCATAAAACTTATTAAAAAAAAAAAAAACCTTTATAAAGCTCCTCGCAATAAATTACAAACTGAATGAACCAACAGTCCTTTTTGAAAGTAACTTTGCCAAATCTAAAGGAATATTTGGTATAAAAGGAACCTATAGCAGTTTACCTATTTTAACAAACACTGCAATATTAGCTGGAGTATGTTTAACAAGGACAGAACTCTACATCAATATGAGACACTTCAAATATAACCTATTCAACTATTAAGACATTGAGAAAGAATATAAGCCAAAGTGCAATGAACTTTTCAAAGTTTCTTGACAAGCACAGCAGCTCAACTTGTGAACGGTTAAGACTTTTGGAACAAGACAAGTAAACGGTTGAGACTTTTGGAACAAGACAAGTAAACGGTTGAGACTTTTGGAACAAGACAAGTAAACGGTTGAGACTTTTGGAACAAGACAAGAAAACGGTCAAGACTTTTGGAACAAGACAAGTAAACGGTTAAGACTTCTGGAACAAGACAAGTAAACGGTTGAGACTTTTGGAACGAGACAAGTAAACGGTTGAGACTTTTGGAACAAGACAAGTAAACGGTTGAGACTTTTGGAACAAGAGGAGTAAACGGTCGAGACTTTTGGAACGAGACAAGTAAACGGTTAAGACTTTATGGAACAAGATAAGTAAACGGTTGAGACTTTTGGAACGAGACAAGTAAACGGTTAAGACTTTATGGAACAAGACAAGTAAACGGTTGAGACTTTTGGAACAAGACAAGTGGAAAACACTTCTTCAGTTAACACAAAGTGACAATAAATATCTACTACTGAAGTGAAGCTTGCAAAAAGTGGCCAAGAAAGACAATTTTCAATTGCCTGCAAGATATGAAAAGCAGGAAAAAGACCCTTTTAGTGGAGATGAGCACTCCATACTCATTGCCACGACAATAAAATACAATACCATAGTAGGACTTGAATAAAAGAGGATAGAAAGTAGTAGGATACTCTGATAATGACTATACATAGTATGAGACCAGGAAATAGCCACTAATTGAAAACCATCCTTAAAACATTGGAATAAATAAATTTGATAGGAGGCACCTTCAAGAATAACATTCACAAGGCAAAGAGGGCATAATGCATTGAAAATTGCCTTAATATGCAATCCTGGACATTCCATCTCTCTCATACACCAAAAACATCAGAAACTTGGGATGACACTGGGTCCCAATGAGCTACAGAACAGACAGACATCACGGGACTGCAGATGTTATATTTGGCTGACACTGGGTCCAAATGAGCTACAGAACAGACAGACATGGGACTGCAGATATTATATTTGGCTGATTTCTGCCTGAGCAGGCTGACTACACAGCTAGGAAGGCATGCCCAGAGCTTATGGTTGCTGGAACCTTTCTCAGGTATACTGTTGCTTGCCTTTACAAGACAGGAAAAGCTCTAAAGCTTGGGTCCTTAAAAGCAGCCACATAGGAAGGCAATGTTTCAAATAAGAATACTGACAAACTCCAATAGGGGTCCTTAAAAGCAGCCACATAGGAAGGCCAAGTTTTAAATATGAATGCTGACAAACTCCAGTGAACCAAGAAATGCAAATATTTCTCCTTTCATACAAATCAAAATTCTCACAAAGGTAATAAAGTTTCTCACACACATCGAACCATAAAACGGTGTCATATTTCCCCCAGACATTTTCTTGAGTCTTGAAGGTTTTATAATATTCTAAATTATTCACCAATTGAATGAAATTACATGAATACCTTTGATACACAGATGAGAAAGAATTTGCATCTGAAGAGAAGTACCAGCAAAAATGATCAATGGGAAATATAGAACGCAGACCTTACAATTAGACTTCATTACTTACATGAAAATGTCCCTTTACTATATGTCAAATTCTTGGTCATCTTCATTTGAGAATTCCAGCAAGTGGACCACAGCTTAAGTCAGTTCAGACTCAGCTTTGGAAATTTAGATGATATGACCCAGTCCTGAAAGGCTATCAAAAGCTAGCAGGATGCAACTGGGATAAAACCTGGCAGTTGCATTACAAAGTAAAAGTTACAATATTGGAAAGATGGAAGAAAGGAAATAGTAATACCTACAGCATAGCATGCGAGGTCAACAATGGCACTAACCCAAAATAGGATCAAGTTAGCACGAAGCAGGTTCTCTTTGGTGAAGACACCTTCCAGGGAAAGCATTGGAAATCCTTGACCTCATCCCCAGGATTACAAGAACCAAAAAAAGATTGAGGTAGGAGAGTTCTTTCTCTCTAATCAAAAGATACCAGACCCATCAGTGTTGACATCACAAGAGGAATATTAAAAAGGGATGGGGAAGAAATATCACCAATTCAACCTTTGGCCCGGAGTAAACAGACAGATTTTCCTTAAAAGAAAAAAAAAAAAAAAATCAAATATAATATGGAGGCACTATCTGCTCTAAGGGAAGTTTTATCATGTTGATCCAAAAACACAAAAGGATGGTCGTAGGATTTAAAATCCCTATTACGAGAAGCCTGTTCGTGTAACTACAACCGAAGGAGCAGCCACTACATTCTAGAGAAAAAATATAAAAAGCTGTGTCCTAGAACACAACCAAAATATTGTGCCCTAAGACAACCAAAGTCTCTTGAATCTTGATTGGAAGCAACAAATTTGTTATTATAATTACTAGCTAAGCTATAAACTTAGTTGGAAAATCAGGAGCCCAAGGGCTTCAACTGAGAAAAATAACCGTGATGAAAGGAAATAAACTACAAGGGAAGTAATAAACAATAGATAATGTTTTAAGAACACTAGTATTGAAATAAATCTTTCATATATAAACTATAAACACTTAACAAGAGGAAGAGAAATAAGAAAGAAAAGTGTACCCATGTGTACACTTAGGCAAGAGAACCCTACAAGAGAAGTAATAAACAAAATAAAATGTTTTAGAAAATATTAAAATAGATCTTTCATATATAAACTATAAACACTTAACAAGAGGAAGAGAAATAAGACAGAAAAATGTGCCCGAGTGTACCCTCAAGCAAGAGAACCCTACCCCCAAGACAGCGGAAGACCATGGTACAGAGGCTATGGCACTACCGAGGACGAGTTGACAACAATGAAAGTTGTTGCATACGTGAACTCATCTGGTGAATGAACATGTACAACAGACATGAAAGGTGCTAAAACCGATACTAGGCAGAAAGATTGCTATATATCTCAAGGTCAATCATGTGCCATAATTAAGAATTTGGACCATAAGCAGCTTCAGAGTGAGAAATCCATCAGTTGCACTATGAAGAAAAATTTAAGATAATAAGACAGAGGAAAGGAAGCACGAGGAGTAAAATGACGAGAGACAATATGCAATCCTATAGTCCATTTCTTTTGGCGATGCATATTTGCACCGACTCGCAGCGGTGCCCTTTTAGCTCGGAAAAGTTTCCGGATCACTGATTGGTTGGACAAGATAATTCTAACCAATCAGCAATCAGGAAACTTTTCCGAGCTAAAAGGGTACCGCCGAGAGTCGGGGCAAATATGCATCACTAAAAGAAATGGACTATAGTCAATTAGAGAGCAGACACATTTAGAATTACTAGGAATTGTTGATCTAAATTCTACAATTTAACCAGTAAAACAACTGGCAAGATCATAGACATATTAGTAAAAGCAGGTCATAGCAGCACAAAAAGGCTGTAAAGTAAGGGAAAGTTGACTCGCTGTAACAGTCAATACAACAAATCAGAGAACAGCTGTTATTTTAGTCAGTGATCTGACCAGCAATAACAAAAATACTATAATATATTGCAGCATCAAGATGAGGTTCCGATACCATAGAGAATACCAGTGCAGCTGTAATGGAAATGATAATACAGTCACAAACAGTCATAGAGGAGGCCTTGATACCACTTAAATCATAAATGAAAGAAGCAAAACTACTCATGTAATTTAGGAAAGTCCAGTTAGTCAAGGACAACAATGGAATGCAAGATGTTGCTTAACTATGCATCACTGACAAGAAAAGAAGTAATATTTCTAATACCAGGATAATCAAAGGTTTAAGCCAACGTAGAGACAGATTGGGTTAACGATGATTTATAGAATTTGAACTGTATGGCCCAATCCAAGGAAGTCAGTGATGGGAACAGCATCTGCTGAACAACCAACAGTTGCTTGAGAACATATGAAACATACACTATAATGAATGAGTGTGATATGTAGGTTTAAGAGCATCTCAGAGAAAGCACCCAATTATAAGGCAGTGTCCATGAGAAGGCTTGCCCTGAAGCAGTGGTCCAAAACATGGGAAGAGATTCATAGCAAAAGAAAACATAATGAATACACAAGTTGAGCAGCCAGTTGCAGTATACATTCTCTAACATTCACAAGGGGATGAAAGGATCCCAGCGCAGAAATGAAACACGAGATTAGAAGCAAGTTCAATTGCTCATCTTTCTTGGTCTGATATGATTTCGGCTACACAAGAGACCAGTGGTAAACTGTCCAAGAACCGACAGGTTTCAAAATGCTACCAGGGGATGAGAAACTCCCTCAAAAGGAGGCATAAACATTTGACATCTTCAATAACCATTAAAACCTAGACAAAGATAAACATCAGAAGAGTTCATCTCCTGTAGCATACAGGACAAATGCTGTGATAACCAATATACAATATACAAGGTGAAAAACAGGATAGTTCATATACATACAATTCTGACGTGAAACAATTTAAAGAAATCAATTCAAGGCAGGATGACAAAAACAGTATTTAGAGACCTAGAGATAAATTCTTACCAAGTCAGCATTGGACACATACTAATATTGTGTCAATTTACAATATGTTATTTTCATTAGTAAAATAAATTTTTGAATATACTTACCCGATAATCATGTAGCTGTCAACTCCGTTGCCCGACAGAAATCTAAGGAGGGATACGCCAGCTATCACAATACTAGAAGGGGGTGTACTAACAGCGCCACCTGTGGCCAGGTACTCAAGTACTTCTTGTTGACACCTCCTCAATTATTCCTCGGTCCCACTGGTTCTCTATGGGGAGGAAGGGAGGGTCAATTGAATCATGATTATCGGGTAAGTATATTCAAAAATTTATTTTACTAATGAAAATAACATTTTTCAATATTAAACTTACCCGATAATCATGTAGCTGATTCGCACCCAGGGGGGTGGGTGAAAACCAGTGAACAAGATTAAAGGATAGCCAAGTATCCCCAAATTTCATATAACAGTTATCTCCAATAACAAATGAAATAATAAGTACCTGGTAAGGAAGTCGAATTGAACCGTTACTCTGCCTCTTTTTTAAGTTCGTCTTCCTTACTGAGCGCAGCGTTCCTCTTGGAGGCTGAATCAACCCAAGGTGCTATAGTATATAGGGTTGCAACCCCTACTAAAGGACCTCTACACAACCTTTAACCTAGGCGCTTCTCAAGAATGAATTGACCACCCGCCAAATCAAAAGGATGCGGAAGGCTTCTTAGCCTACCGTAACAACCATAAAAACAACAAAAAGAATTCAAGAGAAAAGTTAAAAAGGTTATGGGATTAAGGGAATGTAGTGGCTGAGCCCTCACCTACTACTGCACTCGCTGCTACGAATGGTCCCAGGGTGTAGCAGTTCTCGTAAAGAGACTGGACATCTTTCAGATAAAATGATGCAAACACTGACTTGCTCCTCCAATAGGTTGCATCCATTACACTCTGCAGAGAACGGTTTTTATTAAAGGCCATCGAAGTAGCTACGGCTCTTACTTCGTGGGTCCTTACCTTCAGCAATGCAAGGTCTTCCTCCTTTAAGTGAGAATGTGCTTCTCTGATCAGAAGCCTTATATAATACGAAAGCCCATTCTTGGACATGGGTCTCGAGGGTTTCCTGATGGCACACCATAAGGCTTCTGACTGTCCTCGGAGAGGTTTAGACCTCTTGAGATAATATTTGAGAGCTCTGACAGGGCAAAGAACTCTCTCAAGTTCGTTACCTACCATGTTGGAAAGGCTAGGTATCTCGAACGATCTAGGCCAAGGACGTGAAGGAAGTTCGTTCTTTGCTAGGAATCCAAGCTGGAAAGAACATGTAGCAGACTCGGTCGTGAAACCAATGTTCTTGCTGAAGGCATGAACCTCACTGACTCTCTTAGCTGTTGCCAGGCAAACGAGAAAAAGAGTCTTGAGGGTAAGGTCCTTGAATGAAGCTGACTGGAGAGGTTCGAACCTAGATGTCATAAGGAACCTTAAGACTACGTCTAAATTCCAGCCTGGAGTGGAAAGACGACGATCTTTAGACGTCTCAAAAGACTTAAGAATGTCTTGAAGGTCCTTGTTGGAAGACAGGTCCAAACCTCTATGGCGGAGAACTGAGGCCAACATACTCCTATATCCCTTAATCGTAGGAGCTGAAAGGGATCTCTCATTCCTAAGATGAAGCAGGAAGTCAGCTATTTGGGTCACAGAGGTATTGGTAGAGGATATTGAATTGGCTCTACACCAGCTTCGGAAGACCTCCCACTTAGACTGGTAGACCCTACGAGTGGAAACCCTTCTTGCTCTGGCAATAGCCCTGGCTGCCTCCTTCGAAAAGCCTCGAGCTCTAGCGAATCTTTCGACAGTCTGAAGGCAGTCAGTTGAAGAGCGTGGAGGTTTGGATGTAACCTGTCTACGTGAGGTTGACGTAGAAGGTCCACTCTTAGAGGTAGAGTCCTGGGGAAGTCTACTAGCCATTGTAGTACCTCTGTGAACCATTCTCTTGCAGGCCAAAGGGGAGCAACCAGCGTCAGCCGTGTCCCTTCGTGCGAGATGAATTTCTGCAGAACCTTGTTGATTATCTTGAACGGAGGGAATGCGTACAGGTCGAGATGGGACCAGTTCAGTAGAAAGGCATCCACATGAACTGCTGCAGGGTCTGGAACAGGAGAACAAAACAGAGGAAGTCTCTTGGTCATGGAGGTGGCAAACAGATCTATGGTAGGTTGACCCCACAAGGTCCAAAGTCTGTTGCACACACTCTTGTGGAGGGTCCATTCCGTGGGAATGACCTGATTCCTTCTGCTCAGACGATCTGCTGACACGTTCATATTGCCCTGGATGAACCTCGTGACTAGAGAGAGGTTTAGACTTCTTGACCAAATGAGGAGGTCCCTTGCGATCTCGTAAAGGCTCCTCGAATGGGTCCCCCCTTGCTTGGAGATGTAAGCCAAGGCTGTGGTGTTGTCCGAGTTCACCTCCACCACTTTGCCTAGCAGGAGGGACTTGAAGTTCAACAGGGCTAGATGAACTGCCAGCAGTTCCTTGCAGTTGATGTGGAGAGATCGTTGTTCCTCGTTCCACATTCCGGAGCATTCCTTTCCGTCCAAGGTTGCACCCCAGCCCGAGTCCGATGCATCTGAGAAGAGATGAAGATTGGGGGTCTGAATGGCCAAGGATAGACCCTCTCTGAGAAGGAGGTTGTGCTTCCACCACAGGAGAGTGGTCTTCATCTCTTGGTTGATAGGGATAGAGATTGCTTCCAGAGTAGAACTCTTGTCCCAATGAGCTGCTAGGTGGAATTGAAGAGGGCGGAGGTGGAGTCTGCCCAGCTCGACAAACAGGGCTAGGGACGAGAGAGTCCCTGTGAGACTCATCCACTGTCTCACTGAGCAACTGCTCCTCTTCAGCATGCTCATGATGCACTCTAGGGCTTGGCTTATCCTGGGGGCCGATGGAAAAGCCCGAAAACTCTGACTCTGAATTTCCATTCCCAGATACACGATGGATTGTGAGGGAATGAGTTGAGATTTTTCCAAATTGACTAATAGACCCAGGTCTCTGATAAGGTCCAAAGTCCAATGAAGATTCTCCAGACAACGACGACTCGAGGAGGCTCTCAACAGCCAGTCGTCTAGGTAGAGGGAGGCTCTGATGTTTGACAAGTGAAGGAATTTGGCTACATTCCTCATCAGAAGGGTAAAGACCATAGGAGCTGTGCTTAGGCCAAAACACAGGGCTTGGAATTGGTAGACGACCTTTCCGAAAACGAATCTTAGGAAAGGTTGGGAGTCTGGATGAATCGGAACGTGAAAATAAGCATCTTTCAAGTCCAATGAGACCATCCAGTCCTCCTGTCTGACCGCTGCTAAGACCGACTTGGTCGTCTCCATCGTGAACGTCAGCTTGGTGACATACTCGTTGAGAGCGCTGACGTCCAGCACAGGTCTCCAACCTCCTGTCTTCTTGGCCACAAGAAAGAGGCGGTTGTAGAAGCCCGGGGATTGATGGTCCCGGACTATAACCACAGCCTTCTTCTGCACAAGAAGCGACACCTCCTGGTGCAAAGCTAGTCTCTTGTCCTCCTCTTTGTAGTTGGGAGAGAGGTTGATGGGCGAAGTGGTCAGAGGTGGTTGAAGGAAGAATGGAATCCTGTAACCGAACCTCAGCCAACTGACAGACTGTGCGTCTGCACCTCTCATCTCCCAAGCTCGCCAGAAGGTCTTGAGTCTGGCTCCTACTGTCGTCTGGAGAATCGGAGAGTCAGTGTTTTCCTTTGGATGGCTTGGATCCTTTCCTGGACTTGCCTCTGTAAGAGTCTGGACGGGAGCTTCCTCGGCTGGGGGCTCTACCACGAAAGGGCGGTATGAATCTAGTCGCCGGGGTATCAGCCACTGGGGAGCGGTAAGTCTTAGGGGCTGAGGTGGAAGCCTTAGACTTACGAGCCGAAGAAGCTACAAGATCGTGCGTGTCCTTCTGTATCAAAGCAGCAGACAAATCTTTAAGGAGCTCTTCGGGAAAAATAAACTTCGAAAGAGGAGCAAACAGAAGTTGTGAACGTTGGCAAGGGGTAATGCTGGCGGAAAGGAAAGAACACAGCTGTTCTCTTTTCTTCAAAACCCCTGATACAAACAAGGACGCTAGCTCGCCCGATCCATCTCTGATGGCCTTATCCATACAGGACATTAACAGCATGGCAGAATCTTTGTCCGTATGGGAGGTTTTCTTGCTGAGGGCCCCCAGGCACCAGTCGAGAAAATTAAACATTTCAAAAGCTCTAAACACTCCTTTAAGCAAGTGATCCAAGTCCGAGAAGGTCCAACACACTTTTGAGCGTCTCATAGCAGATCTTCGAGGCGAGTCTACCAGACTTGAGAAGTCAGCCTGGGCAGAGGCAGGCACTCCCAAGCCTGGTGCTTCCCCTGTGGCATACCAAACGCTCGCTTTCGAAGTGAGCTTCGTTGGAGGGAACATGAAGGAAGTCTTGCCAAGAAGTTGCTTAGACTGCAGCCATTCCCCTAAGATCCTAAAAGCCCTCTTGGAGGATCTAGCTAGGACAAGCTTGGTATAGGAAGACTGAGCTTGTTGCACTCCCAGCGAAAACTCAGATGGTGGAGAGCGGGGTATAGCTGAGACAAAATGGTCTGGATAAACCTCCCTGAGAAGAGCCAAGACCTTGCGAAAATCAAGAGACTGTGGAGAGAGCTTGGATTCGTCCACGTCCGAAGAGGGATCAAGGTGTGCCTCCTCATCATCCGAAACCTCAACCCCAGAATGAGGCGACGGGATCGGATACGAATGCTGAACCGCAGAGTCAGAACGAGCAGGAACAACAACAGAGGTGGAAGGAGGAGGTGCAGCAAGTTCCTGTTCCTGTGGTATGAGTGGAGCGTGAAGAGATCGAGGCTGTGCAGAACAAGGTAAAGTTCCCGCAAGCAGAGATGTCTGAGGAGCAGGATCAGGGTGCACGGGTAGAGCTCGGTGCAGCAGCTGAGGAGACTGACTCACAGGTGGAAGAGGTTGTTGTACCTCCACCGAGAGTTGCACCGCCGGTGGAGCAGCCAGGGGAGGAGGAGGAAGAGTGGAGTAATCCTCCTGATCCCAAACTGAAGGTTGCCTTAAAGAAGGCTGATGCTGAACAACGCTGGGAACAGTGAACACAGAAAGTGGTTCAACATCGTACGCCTGGCAGATGGAGCTGCGACTGGGTGCAGCGAGTGCAGGCGGGTGCAGCACAGGCTGAACAGGTGCAGGAGGTTGGTGCACCACCGGTGCAGGCGGGTGCAGCAAAGGCTGAACGGGAGCAGGAGGTTGGTGCACCACCGGTGCAGGCGGGTGCAGCACAGGCTGAACGGGTGCAGGAGGTTGGTGCACCACCGGTGCAGGCGGGTGCAGCACAGGCTGAACGGGTGCAGGAGATTGGTGCACCACAGGTGCAGGAGGTGCAGCACTCTCAGCACGACACTCACGCATCAGGTCCGAAAGCTGAGCTTGCATGGACTGAAGCATAGACCACTTGGGATCAGCAGAGACAGTAGCAGACTGAGGTAAAGCCATAACAGTGGTTGCACCACCGGTGCAGCTCTGTTGTACCTTACTCCTCTTGGGCGGAGTACAGTCGCTAGATGACTGAGGCGAGTCAGAGCTGAGCCAACGACTGCAACCTGGCTGAGCACTCGAGGGTTGGACTCTGCGTTTAAGCGGTCTAGAGACCTGAGACCAACGTTTCTTCCCCGAGAGAAGATCAGCGGACGAGCGGAAGACGGGCTCAATCGTCTGCAAGTGGGAGTGACGGTCTGTGGAAGACACGCCCGCAACCACTGAGGATGATTCTGTGCGCCTAACAAGGCCTGCCGAACCCTTATGCCCTTCGACATTGCTTCTCCCCTGGGCTTGGGAGCTTGCAAGAGGTCCCGGACTGGGAGAACGACTGGCTCGCACAGAAAAATCCCCACGCACCACACTGGCACTAACACTAGTACAAGGCACTGCACCGACACTAGCACTCGTCACAGCACTGGCACTAACTTCACCCACTGCACTCTTGGCCTTCAACTCTTTCACTTCGGCCATCAGAGACTTATGGTCACTTACCACTGACTCTACCTTATCGCCTAAAGCCTGAATAGCACGTAAAACCACTGACATATCAGGCGGAGGGCACACAGTAGGATCGGGGGTAGCCACTACAGGGGTAGGATCAGGAAGAGGATCATGAGATGAGGAAAATAAAGAAGAGTGAGAAGAACTCCTCCTAGCTCTAATTCTCTCTAACTTAGAAGAATACTTTAAAAGTCGGACAAAATCCAATTCCGAAAGACCGGCGCATTCCTCACATCGATTTTCTAACTGACAGGGTCTGTCCCTACAGTCAGAACAAGCGGTGTGAGGATCTACCGAGACCTTCGGAATACGTCTATTGCAAGACCTACAACGTCTATGGGAGGGGGCTTGCGAAATGTCAGACATTTTGTTTTCAAGAGAAGTCAAAGGGAGATCCAAAAAACAAGCAAAAATTCGTTAACCATTAAACTGAATTAAATAAAAGCTATCTAGCTAATATCAGAAGGTTTCTAGTAATGCGACAGCCGTAAATCAAAGAGAATACATCACCAAATAAGCGAGAATAAACTCGAAGACCATAAGCGTATCCCAGAACGTCTAGCCGGAGGCACGACAGAGGAATAATTGAGGAGGTGTCAACAAGAAGTACTTGAGTACCTGGCCACAGGTGGCGCTGTTAGTACACCCCCTTCTAGTATTGTGATAGCTGGCGTATCCCTCCTTAGATTTCTGTCGGGCAACGGAGTTGACAGCTACATGATTATCGGGTAAGTTTAATATTGAAAAAATACTAATTGACAAAAGGTCTAAAATTGCAGTTTAAAATTTCTCAGAAAAAGTATAACCTAAAAATGAAGGCAAGACTTGACCTGAAGGTTATAGGGGAAATTATTAGGTGGCTTAGAAGTAACAATAAAACAAAGTTAAAATTGTTTAAGAGCATACAACATTTTTCCTTCATCAAGACTTCAGAAGTTTTATGCCAGGGGCAATTTGACACTGAATTAAGGCTAAATATGACTGATGGGTTTGCCATGAGACAAAAGGAAACAAAAAGTCTCAATAGTTTCACTTGAAATCTCCAGTAAGAAACGTGGAGAAATATCACCCGTCACACTGGTGCAAGTTACTTGCACCAAGACACCATACAATGAACAAAAAGACACTCGGGTTTCAATTTGGTAAACAGGAGATAGATTGTGCTGCTAAATAAAAATGGCCATTGTAATTAATGGTTTGTGCACATACATGGCTCTTCTGAAGAGAGAGAGAGAGAGAGAGAGAGAGAGAGAGAGAGAGAGAGAGAGAGAGAGAGAGAGAGAGAGAGAGAGAGAGAGAGAGAGAGAGCATTCAGTTTCAGAATTAAGGTCTTGACAATTTGTACTAACAATGTTTATATACATAGCAGGTTTTGCAATATGAGAGAGAGAGAGAGAGAGAGAGAGAGAGAGAGAGAGAGAGAGAGAGAGAGAGAGAGAGAGAGAGAGAGAGAGAGAGAGAGAGAGAGAGAGAGAGAGAGAATAACAAACACAAAACACATTTTATTAAAAAAAAAATCAACGTACATTAAAAATGTAAGGGCGATCATGTACAGAACACAGTACATTATTTTTGTTGCTAAACTTTGGAAAAATTTTAAGACAACTTACTAAAATATATTAAAAAATGAAAGAGCAATAATAGAAAACAGTACATTATTTTTTCTGCTAGACTTTGAAAAAACTATTAATATATATCAAATAAAAATTCAGTATAGGTGCTCCAGTTACCATAGAGTTTTGTTACTACGACATGTAACTCAAGTTTTTATGCAAATAGGATGACATTACTTAATACAAGCACCAAAATCACTCAATTGTGTTAATGCATTTTCTAAATTATAATCTAGTTATTTAATCCAAGGGACCAAATTCCCTCATCAAAGCAGATCTGTGAAAGTATAGTTATTAAAAACAATAAAGACATAGGAAAAAATTTAAACTCGTGCTCCCAAATAAACTGCCTAAACCATAAAAACAGATTTCATTATTGAAATATAACTGGGACTTGTAATATAAATATTTGTAGAACATATAGAATAAAATGAAACTGTGACAAAAAAACCAAACAGTTCCTTATGAAAGCTGCGTTACTTCATGAAATGAAAATAATAGGAGGAAAACTGTAACAGAAAACCATAAAATTCTTTTACGCGATGCATTCATGAAAAATTAACTTTAAACGATGGAAGTTCCTCATACAGTATTGTTTAGTACAAGATTAACCATTGCAATAATTATAAGTCACATTACTTAAATCTTGAAATAAGAGCTTCTTAACCTTATAATTAAAAGCAAAAACAGCCAATATCAATCTGACCCAATATCATTATTATTACTAACTAAGCTACAACCCTAATTGGTAAAGCAGGATGCTATAAGCCCAAGGGCTCCAATAGAGACAACAGCCCAGTTAGGAAAGGAAATAAGGAAATAAATAAATGATGAGAACAAACTAAGGATAAATCACTCTAAAAACACTAACAACGTCAAAATAGATATGTCATATATAAACTATTAACGTCAAAACAGATATGTCATACATAAACTATAAAAAGACTCATGTCCGCCTGGTCAACATAAAAACATTTGCTCCAACTTTGAACTTTTGAAGTTCTACTGATTCAACTACCCGATTGGGAAGATCATTCCACAACTTAGTAACAGCTGGAATAAAACTTCTAGAATACTGTGTAGTATTGACCCTCATGATGGAGAAGGCCTGGCTATTAGAATTAACTAAGCTACAAACCTAGTTAGAAAAGTAGGATGGTATAAGCTCAAGGGTTCCAAAAGGGATAATAGCCTAGTTAGAAAAGGAAATAAGGAAAACCACAAAAGAAGTTTGAGAACAATAACATTAAAATCGTTCATAGATAAACCTTAACTTAAAAATAACAAGAGGAAGAGAAGCAGGATAGAATAGTGTGCCCGAGTGTACCTTCAAGCAAGAGATCTCTAACCCAAGACAGTGGAAGACCATGATACAGAGGCTATGGCACTACCCAAGACTAGAGAAATATTGTACTGAACTAGATCATCGTAAGGTGAAGGGCGTCAGCCGCCAGCGAAAATGCTGGGCCGTTATACCGGTAATACCAAAGCCTTCCTTCCCTTACATCACATCTCAATCGTAAGTCGAGACATTTAAAGTTGCAACCCTGAACCTCCATGAGTGGAAAATGGTGCGGGATCCCGCGAGTTCAAATCAAGTATTGAAATAAGGGATTTTGACGAAGGAAAAATCTATTTCTGGGGAGAGACCTGTGACGCCCGGTGAAAAGGGTCCTTCTTTACACTTTTCTAATAAAAATCTTCCAAATATCCTAGAGAAAGATAAAAGCATGGAATGCAGAGGTTACTACCCTCGCGCGAGCACCTTTTGGGTGTCGTGTATTTAACAAAGGGCGTGTGAAAACCACTATTCACAGGCTGTCTTCCATTTAGATAATCCCTTTATCAAAGGGGAGGGCCGTGACAGGCCCTAGAGAATACAGTTGGACTACCCCACCGACACCTACTACTAAAAAAATTTGTTTTGTTTCCAAGACTCTTAGGCCTAGTCGAGACCCACATTGCCTAGATGGAGGGATGGTGGTACAGTATAGCATAAATAATAATTATCTATATCAACGCAAGAAAAAATATTCTCGTCTCCTATTTCTTCTTTGAAGTTTCAGTATTCAAGTCTAGAAGACCCAGACTTCTCTATAATTATTGAATAAAGTTAGCCCTTAACATACAGGTCTAAATTTCAAATAAAAATGCCTTGATTTGTGTTCACTAAATTTGTAAGGTCAATGAGGGAAAATTAAAAGTAGAATAAATAGAAGTATTGAAGGTCTCAATTTGTGGATGTACTTTATACAAGCAAAACTTCAAAACAGCAGCATAATCGAGAGGAGAAAAAATTCACAACTAAAAACACAATTACCTCAAGGTATCTTCCACAGATACCTTGGTAGCAGCAGTAGGGGATTCAGCATTATGAAGCTTCATCTGTGGTGGATAATGGGGGAGGGTGGGCTGTGGCACCCTAGCAGTACCAGCTGAACTCGGCTGAGTCCCTTGTTAGGCTGGAGAAACGTAGAGTAGTCCCCTTTTTGTTTTGTTTCTTTGTTGATGTCGGCTGCCCTCCAGGGTTGGGGGAGGTGCCTTGGTATATGTATGTATCTTCTACAGAAAAAATGAAAACCAACCTCCTGTAATCAAAATGCTTACAAAATACAGGCTTCAAAATCAATTACAGTACTGTAACAGTGAAAGAATTTCTCCTTATCGATAAATTCCCGGTAAAATAAACTTAGGCGATCCTAAAATTAAAAGACAAGCCGTTACCACAAGCATCAATGATACAGGAAATATGAAATAGCATTCCCTGATATAGATTTCTTTCGGACATCTAACTTCAGATAAGACTTTTAATCTTTGCCAGTAAATCTATCTCTATTTACCAAGGTCCATCCATCCATATACCAAAGGCACTTCCCCCAATTTTGGGGGGTAGCCGACATCAACAAGAAACAAAACAAAAAAGGGGACCTCTACTCTCTACGTTCCTCCAGCCTAACCAGGGACTCAGCCGAGTTCAGCTGGTACTGCTAGGGTGCCACAGCCCAACCTCCCACATTTTCCACCACAGATGAAGCTTCATACTGCTGAGTCCCCTACTGCTGCTACCTCCGCGGTCATCTAAGGCACCGGAGGAAGCAGCGGGGCCTACCGGAACTGCGTCACAAAGGTACTTCCTCCAATTTTGGAGGGTAGCCGACATAAAGAAAAAAAAGGGAACAAAGGGGGACTTTTCCTCTCTTAGTTCCTCCCAGCCTGATGAGGGATTCAGCTGTTTGGTTGGTACTGCTAGGGTGCCAGAGCTGAATCGCCTACAGCTGCTACCTCAGGGGGTCACCAAGGCAACCGGTGGAAGCAGCAGGGCCTACCGGAACTTTAAGAGTAGAAATACACCTTCAAAACTCTTATCTATCGAGATGGAATAAAAAGATATGGAAGTATTTCATCCTCAAAATTATTCATAGCACTAAAGTCTAATTAAGAAAAGCACCACACAATCCAAAGAAAAACCAAAAGCCATGTGATAGCACTTGTAATTCACCCAGTCTCATAACATAGGCAAAAGCTAAAATAGTTTTAACTGTTAACTTTGAAACCAATTTTACTGATAGGTTAATTAGGAAATCCTAAGAACTTCAATACGGCACCCAAGTTCGGACCAGATGGGTTTAGACTGACGTCTCCAAAACAAATTCTTAATGACCTCTTTTAAATTTTAAAAGTTGAATAGATTCAAACCAATATGTCCAAGTACTGTACCAAAAAGGAAACGAGCTATATAGCCTATAATTTTACAAACTTAAAAACTCTTTTCCATAAACAAAAAACATCCAACTAGTGTTAATAAAAAGCCTCAATAGTGTTTTAGAGTTGTTATAAATCACAATCTAGAAGGCCTAGAAAATCCATTTGTTTTATAGAAGTGTCTTCAGGCTTTGAGCCGAATCCGGTGGGGGTTTGGGAGCAAAAGATAAGAGAGTCTCCAGGCTTTTAGCTGAATCCTGTGGGGGTCTGGGTGTAATAGATGGCAATGTGGATCTTTGAGAAGGTTGATCATACAGGACAATAAGTTGGGAACTATCTACAGATGGGGCCACAGATTGGTGAACCTTTCCCTCCGAGGTAAATATAAAGTTAAAATCATTCTTCCACTGTAAACAGCCTGATTTTTTTCCTCACTTCATAACATGGGGAACAGTTTGGACTTCAACATTTTGATATGCAGCCCACGTAAGGATCTTGGAGCGGAAACCAAAAATTATCTTCCTCTATTCAGAGGAAGCAAACGTGTCAATGTACAGCTACCTTCATACTAAGCTGATGTACCCGAACATGTCTCTTTCCCGGAACAAACTGGGGAATTGAGGCAATATTTCTGGGATAATAGACACAGAATTTTTAACTGCGTCCCTCTTTGTTTCTTCATTAACGTTACAGCTGCTATGTTGTTTGTTAAAATACAAAGAAACTTGTTACTGCATTTTTGGCTCCTACCCATGTATTAAAAGGCAATTTCTTCCAAAACCATAAGCTTGAGAAGTGAAGGCATTCTAAAGTTGTACTCCACCACAACATGGATGCTATGATATTGAAATAAGTGACTCCCAGAAAAGAATCAGCAATGGAGAATTTTCTAAAATGTGCCCTAAACCTTTGCCTACCATAAGAGAATTCCTTTACTGACCTAAAATCCAGTGAACACTATGGAATGGCAGGTCATTCAAGTACAGTGTAGGAGAATGTGCTTAAGGGCCGCTCATGAATGGCAGAGGCAAGGGACAGTGACATTGCCCTATCAAACAGGACAATGCTCTAGAGACTGACATATACAAATGATCAGTGGCCAAGCCCCCTCTCCATCCAAGCTAGGACCAAGGAGGGCCAAGCAATGGCTGCTGACGACTTAGCAGATAGACCTATAGGCTTCCCCAAAACATCCTTAGTTCACAAGAATGGTGAGGTTGCAGCGACCAAAGAAACTATCGAGTTTGAACGGGACTCGAACTCCAGTCTGGAGAACGCGTTCACCAGTCAGGGATGCTACCACATCGGCCACCACAAACTTGGGACAAACGGAAAAGGGAAAAGAGAATGTCCGGATTGGAGGACTGGCTACAAGGTGCAAAATTTCAATTACCGAATAAGTGACTTTGATACCTTTAGAATATGTGATGAGAGAAAGAGAGGGTAGATAATTGTCAAATCAAACTTAGAACGGAGTAAAATCAAATGGGAAACCTGATAATAAAAAACTGAAAAGGTGTTGCTAGAAGATGGAAGTGAACACTAAACAAAATTGCAAAACATGATTGCAAGAAAAAATTGTTTCATTTATTTGTTAAGTCTATACCACCAAATCTCCTTTTCTTTTGTAGGCAGATTATTATTATTATTACTAGCTAAGCTACAACCCTAGTTGGAAAAGTAAGATGCTATAAGCCCAAGGGCTCCAACAGGAAAAAATAGCCCAGTGGGGAAAGGAAATAAATGATATAAGTAATGAACAATCAAAATATTTTGAAAACAATAACATTAAAACACATTTCATATATAAACCATAAAAAGACATGTAAGCCTATGCAACATAAAAACATTTGTTGCAATGAAGTTCCACTGATTCAACTACCCGATTAGGAAGATCATTCCACAACTTGGTCACATCTGGAATAAAACTTCTAGAATACTGTGTAGTATTGAGCCTCATGATGGAGAAGGCCTGACGCTGTAAAGTTTCATCTGCAGCAATTGTGAGGATCATAGAACTAGTGTGTGTGTAAGCCATACAGTGTATGAGAATTTTGATATAGATTGGCAGTTGACCTTCAAGACTGATCTTAATTTACCAGAGTGGTTAAATGCATTTAGCAATAACAGACATTCAAATTTCTTAGGACACTAAAACTAAGATATCTACGGATACGAATGCAAGGATAAACTGTGATGACAATGCTGTGTAAATAACGGAAGATACTCTAGATGTAAGTGTAAAATTGGTTATTCTATTGAGAAAACTTGAAGGTGAACATGACAGATAGCTTTTGAGAATGCAACAACAGAGTCCATTCATTGATAATATTGAGGGGAATACTTGTATTCGCACTCCCCAAGAGAGATTAGTTCACCAACCTTTCAACTGGGCACCACAAGGCACTAGAAGAGTTGGAATTCCCAGGCTTACATGGATGAGGGCTACGAAGACTGAAGTAGATGATGAATGAAAAATCATTGTTTTAAAAGCTCCAAATAGAGACAAGGGAAATCTAACCGAGGACCTTTGCGTCAATAGGCGTAGGAGGAGATGATGATGTTTATCGCTGTGTAATATATTGAAGAGACTTTTGCTATGTAGACGGACTGGTGAACAGGTTCACACCAGTTGATGGAATCAGGTACGAATGTAAGTAGGATTAAGGAGTCATTGGATATTAGTTATAAGTGGAAATATGTTAAGTGAATTAGGCTAAAATTTATTTCGTTTAAATATACAATACGTAACGAAAGCAATTGTTTTCAAAAGCACAGTATTGTCAGCTATTGTTGGGAACTGTACTTACATTCATTATAATGGAATTCATTTCTGTATTGCATTGTAAATTTTGGCTGAAGTTTGAACATTACTTTCATTATATACATAGTATATATAAAACTTTGATGTACTGTATAGTATTTGTAGTATATAATGAAATCAAGCATAGTATTTAAATTAGTTTGGAACTATGCAATTGAATATGTTAAGTATAACAGGCAGACATAAGTCTTTTTATAGTTTATATATGAAATATGTTTTAATGTTGCTAAATGTTTTTTAAAAATTCCATTTCGATTGTTCATTACTTATATCGTTTATCTATTCCAATATTTCCTTTCCTCAGAGCTATTTTTCCCTGTTGGAGCACATGGGCTTAAAGCATATTGCTTTTCCAACTAGCCTAGCTAGTAATAATAATAATAGGCTAGTAAAGAAAGTACTGTAGTATGCTTTGGTCCTCGCAGCCAATATTTCCCAGAAACCATGGTCAAGCAAATCATGTTAATGCTCGGGAATAAACAAATGGAAAATGAACTAATAAGATTCGGGGGTCAGGTCCGACTTTCCATTCCTCTTGGAAACATTAGTAAAACCGATAAAATCAGTTTTATCACTAGAACAAGGTCACAATATCTTCTTCAGCAGAGATATGTTGTACCCTAGATTCAACAACCACCGAGGTTCTTTAAATAATCAAAAATTTTATCCTCTATTTCTGTAAAAAGATTGCTTCACTAAAACATACAGCAATGAATTAACATTCTACTCCTGACGTTGTTGTAGATTGCAACCCGTAGTTTACTCCCGAATTATATATACATATACCAAGGCACCTCCCAAAATTTTGGGGGGTAGCCGACATCAAACAAATGGAAAAAAAGGGAACTTTTCCTCCCTACGTTCCTCCCAGCCTGGCAAGGGACTCAACCGAGTTCAGCTGGTACTGCTAAGATGCCACAGCCCACCCTCCCCCATTATCCACCACAGATGAAGCTTCATAACGCTGAATTATAATCACTATAAAAAGTCAGCCTCAATCTCCGTAACTATGTATTGGACATCTGACCTGGTAGGCTATAACGAAACCACCGAACGAGCAATACTACAGTATAGTCCTGACAAAATCTCTAGCACTTAGCACCCTCTTCCTATGTAGCATCCCTGAGACCATACTCCACGTGCTCTTGAGTTTAAGAAACATCAGAAAGGGGACCACATTCATCCCATCTACTCTGAAGTGTACAAGTTACACCTAAATACCAGAAACAAGGATGTTTTATCAACTTTTTAGGACATACTGCAGAGTTTTTCAACTAAAATTAAAGAAATAAAAGTATCAATTTAAGCACAAACAGTGAGAAAAGGAAACCAAACACTTCCTTAACACAAGACTTGAAAGATTCTGAGGGCTTAGGTATTAGTGATAAAATGGCTCAACGTTGTTCACACAAGCAGCCGACAACGTTCATCAAATCTAGCATTGGATCAAGAGAAGATTGGTTGTGGTCAATTGCTATTTCTGGGTCGACCTGTGGCGGCCGGTGAAAAGAGTCCTTCTTATATATCTTTTCTGATAAAACCTTCCAATTATACCAGAGAAAGATAAAAGCATGGAATGCTGAGGTTACAACCCTCGCGTGAGCACCTTTTGGGTGTCGTGTATAAAGCAAAGGCGCGTGAAATCCACTATTCACAGGTTGTCTTCCATTTAGTTAATTCCTTCGTCAAAGGGATGGGCCGATACAAAGGCCCTAGTCAACCACCAGCGCCACACCACCCACGCCACGATGCGAGCGCCATCTGAACACACAAGGACCAGAAGCTCTCACTTCAAGATAAAAGCAATGTGAGTTGTGGGTAAGGCTATACTCCCAAATCATACTTTGTCATGGTTAAAAATTATCCAACAAACATCTACGATCTAGTCCTATTAAGGAAATGTAATATGAGAATTTATAGATTCCAGATAAAATTCATTGCAATTGGACTACTGTACTGAAAAAATGATTGTCAACTTTGTTTTAAACCTCACAGAAAATTGCTTAACTCTTCAGATTCAAAATAAAACAAAACTAACATGATATTTATCAATCTTAAATTGTTAATAAGACAAAATTATATTGCATAGACAAATAAGAAACACTAAGCAATAATCAGTAGCAATTTAAAGGAAAATCAATCAGGGTATTACAGTTAAAATCATTCAAGATTATAATTTTGCAATTCAAAACATTATCCTAACCCATTAACCCTGAGAGGTGCACCAACCGTGTGTCACACGATCGTACATAGTTCATTTTGTGTATATATTATGCTAGTACCTTCGCTCTTCCCTCGCACTAAAATGAACCAGATTAAACATGTCTGCTTTTTTCCCTCTGTAACATTGTCTGTTTTTCAAACATGAAATTTCTTGTTGCTTTGAGCGTTTGTATATGAAGGAGAGTGTTCTATAATAAAGTCACTCAGTTGCTTTCATACTGTCTTTGAGTCACAACCTTCTCTCGGCCCGTCACAGAGGTCTTACTTTTGTATAATGTACCGCTGCCACACCAACCTATGCAAATCTAGAAGTCAAGGATGATAACTACATGATCCTAACATTTGAGGGTCAATAGAACTACACGATCCTAACATTT
Organism: Palaemon carinicauda; assembly: GCF_036898095.1. Taxonomy (NCBI): domain Eukaryota; kingdom Metazoa; phylum Arthropoda; class Malacostraca; order Decapoda; family Palaemonidae; genus Palaemon; species Palaemon carinicauda. Next base: position 208,898 of record NW_027169425.1, read on the forward strand.
GAGGGTCAATATAACTACACGATCCTAACATTCGAGGGTCAATATAACTACACGATCCTAACATTCGAGGGTCAATATAACTACAAGATCCTAACATTCGAGGGTCAATAGAACTACACGATCCTAACATTCGAGGGCCAATATAACTACACGATCCTAACATTCGAGGGCCAATATAACTACACGATCCTAACATTCGAGGGTCAATAGAACTACACGATCCTAACATTCGAGGGTCAATATAACTACACGATCCTAACATTCGAGGGCCAATATAACTACACGATCCTAACATTCGAGGGTCAATAGAACTACACGATCCTAACATTCGAGGGCCAACATGGGACTTAAATACCTGACCATATAGGTCAATGCATCTGGGAAGGTGAGAACAGACCACAAAATGCATGTATAGATACTGAAGCGGGGAAAACAAAATCAGGCAAAGGGATGTATACGCTTATGAATTTCTTGCTGAAATGCAGTAATCTCCTAGGTATGTAGTATAGGAATAAACTGTTATATAAACTATGGTGTTACAGAAGAGTCCTTAGGATAAGCTGGATTGAGAAAAAGACTAACGTGGAAGTTCTACAAAAGATCAATATGGAAAAAAGATTACTTGACATTTTGGATGAAAGAAAACTAACTTTTATTGGACACCAGGTTCGGAAACACAATTGGATCAGTCTATGGTACAAGAACGAGAGGAAGGCCTAAAACTAGATCGAGTGACAATATCAAGGAGATGTGCGGGCTAACGATGGTGGAGTTGGAAAGGAAGGCACAAGACCGGAATGAATGGAGAAGTTTTGTGCAGAGGGCCACGGCCTTTCGACATCGAACACCCCGTACTTGATGATGATACCAGTGAAGAAAAGGAATGTACACCACATTCCAGGCACATTACCTGCAAAGAATGATATTCTAATGACTTTAAAGTGATGTATTTGCAGCATGATCCCTCCCAACCTTCGGAACATGATTCGCTACAATAATTCGCCAGAAACAAATACACAAGGGATTTTGACATATGAAAAATCTATTTTTGAGTGAGATAGCCATGTCGTCCTGATGGAAGTTCCTCCTGGAAACTTCTACCGTATAATATATCTGCGATTGATATTACAAGAGAATTACCGTCAGGTATCACGGGGTTCCAACCCCCGGAAACGACTATCCAAAGATATCGTGTATAATCAGGGACGTATCCTAAGATAACCATAGGTATCTGCACCCCAAATAGACCTCACCCAGTCTAATCCACTAAGGGGAAGGATAAGTAAGGAGCCGTTACACATCCTATCACCTTCGAGTGCCCCTATACATTACCGCCTCTCATTCCACATTGCAGCTGAGCTACTGTGAAATATAAGCCTACAACGAGCATAGGGGCGGGGAAAAGTAGGACGTAACGGGTGGGCCATCAGGACGAAATGGCCATCTCAAACAAAAATAGATTTTTCCAGCGTCAAAATCCATCTATTGGGCTCGAGCCTTGTCGTCCTGATGGAAGTGTACCAGAGAATTATTCATACTCGGTGTGAGGCTTCCCAATGGAAAAAAAAACCTGTCATAAATGGGGGTCACCATTTATATGATGAAGTATAATCATAAATTTCTACCTTAAAAAGAATTCCAAAATGAATTTGATTTGGTAAATATGGTAGTGTTTTAAATGGGAAGGATCTATGAACCTCTATCCACCATCCCTATGGTGAAGAACACTCCTTGTATGTTATGAAGAACACATATTACCAATAACACGATAGTGAGTAATCATTGAAGAACTAATACTCATTGTTAAATAGATTCCTAATGTGCAGCATTGGTAGAAATTGACTATAGTATGCTAAGTTTAATTCAACTAGGAATTAAGTCTAGCGATAAAATCATCCATCATATCAGTTTCATTAGACCATCTATTTGAGCAAATTTTAATACAGTATATATGAACTGTATTGTGATCTTCCGGTGTACCTTAAAATATATTTCTGATAAAATTCTTTACCTAAGTAAACACGAGGGGAGACGAGGATAGATGCAACTCCTTAAGGAGATTTTACGATAGAGAATATTGTCGTATATGGCTACATGCTAAAGTGTCAAACCCAACCAAAGAAACTGAATTATATTAAAATCAGTTCTGAAATAGGAATAGTATGCTCACATAAGTACACTTATAAAATTCAGAGAAACCAAATTGAATCCTGAATTTTAAAATATTTGAAATTGTTTAATGTAGATCATGAAGCAAAAACCGACAGTTTACCTATTAACCTTTTTACCCCCAAAAGGACGTAATGGTACATTTCACAAAACTCATCCCTTTACCCCCTTGGACGTACCGGTACGTCCTTGCAAAAAACTGCTATTTAGATTTTTTCTGCATATTTTTTATCATTTTTGAGAAACTTCAGGCATTTTTCAAGAGAATTAGACCAACCTGACCTCTCTATGACAAAAATTAAGGCTGTGAGAGCAATTTAAAAAAAAATATACTGCAAAATGTGCTTGAAAAAAATAACCCCTGGGGGTTAAGGGTTGGAAATTTCCAAATAGCCTGGGGGTAAAAGGGTTGAAGAAAATAAGCTGGAAGAATGCCCAAGGAGGCACTTGAGGCCTATGTCGTTGCAGCCGGTTTTATATTACCTGCTGCCACCACAAAATGATGAACTTCATCCAATTGCTTCATTTAATACTTGAAGAACACCCTGGTGGACTTCCAACCAGGATAAGCTTGTACTGCTTCAAATGACATATATTGAAAGGGGTTCAGAGATGATCCCACTTTCCTAGGGTCATGACCCAACGGCATGCTAGCAGGGTCTACTCTTCGGAGGAAATAAGCCAATATTGCTCTCAGTTGTTTCAAAGACAACTACGAACCGACCGTCTAAAGAATTGGCCCGGTTTAAACTTTTTTGTCCTATCCAGATATGTCTTAAGACAACTACGAACCGACCGTCTAAAGAATTGGCCCGGTTTAACCTTTTCGTCCTGTCCAGATGTCTTTAAACACTGTACTGGACACGGGATGAGAACACTTCCGAGGGAAACTGTTGTATTTTTCATGGTCACCAATGTTTAGTTGGTAGCTTATCATAGCCAAAATAGTAGGAACAGAGTATACATTAACTTCACCATTGTCTGTAAATTCTGTGACCCTCATCTCTAGAGAGAGCCATAAGTTCATTAATCAAGAGCACCAGAAGCCATATCAATTAGAAAAATCACTCTTTGATAAAACTCGGAAAGACACTTTCATCATCAACTTCCGAAGCTAGTTATAAAACTTTATCCAATAACCAGGAGATCGGCCTCGGCAGAACTGCTGGTCCCGACCTGGCGCAAACTTATGGAATCGTGGCGAAGAGGACAGCGTTAAAATCTATGTCAAAGGCATATAAAACAGGTCCAGCTAAGGACGACTTGCATGACGCAATCGTGGAGGATGCTAAATCTTTCGCATGTAAGTCGATCGGAAACCCTAAACAAAAACCCATAGATTTAGAAGATGGATTTTTATCTTCCACATATCGAACCCAATTCTTCCACGAAGTTTCATACCGATTCAAAGTAGTGGAAATTTTATAATTTTCCGTAAATGCCAATTTGTCCTGTTGAATCTGAAATCTTTTTTCCGTAAATGCCAATTTGTCCCGTTGAATCTGAAATCTTTTTTCCGTAAATGCCAATTTGTCCTGTTGAATCTGAAATCTTTTTTCCGTAAATGCCAATTTGTCCCGTTGAATCTGAAATCTTTTTTCCGTAAATGCCAATTTGTCCTGTTGAATCTGAAATCTTTTTTCCGTAAATGCCAATTTGTCCCGTTGAATCTGAAATCTTTTTTCCGTAAATGCCAATTTGTCCTGTTGAATCTGAAATCTTTTTTCCGTAAATGCCAATTTGTCCCGTTGAATCTGAAATCTTTTTTCCGTAAATGCCAATTTGTCCCGTTGAATCTGAAATCTTTTTTCCGTAAATGCAAATTTGTCCTGTTGAATCTGAAATCTTTTTTCCGTAAATGCCAATTTGTCCCGCTGAATCTGAAATCTTTTTTCCGTAAATGCAAATTTGTCCTGTTGAATCTGAAATCTTTTTTCCGTAAATGCCAATTTGTCCTGTTGAATCTGAATTCTTTTTTCCGTAAATGCCAATTTGTCCCGTTGAATTTGAAATCTTTTTTCCTAGGGCTAATGCAAAAAGAATCACGAGATGAAGGGCATTCGGTTATTAGGATGAAGCGAAGATAGTTGTCCTCTGTATTGAGAGACTCGGGCTGGGTAGAGGTATCAGCCTGTTCAATAGGTCACCAAAGGATACCAGTTGCTCTTCGGCCAAAGAGCAACCAGGGCTGCTGTCCACCTGGACGATCAGAACTCGTCTAACACCTTCAAGAGAAGATTGAAGGGTATAAATTAATCTTCTCCCAATAAATCCAATTCATGAATAACACATTCATGCCTATCACCTCTGGATCTACATATGGTGCCACATAATTGGGAAGTGTCTTGTTGAGGCTCGTTGCAAGCAGGTCCACTTGAAGACCTGGGACTACCTCCTGCATGAAAGGGAATGATTCATACCATACTGTCTCTAGAGGATGTGTTCGAGAGTCTGCCATCCATTCTGTATTCCGTGAAGGTGAGAGGCAGAGAGAAATCACCTCTTCCTCTGGGCCAATGAAAAAATAGCAATCAGTACATGCTTTCTTTTGGGAGATCTTGACCCTTGACCCTCTGCTGTCTAATACAAGACAGAAATTAATGCTGTTTTGTAAAAAAGTAGACCTTGTAAGGATAAGAAGACTGCCATGGTCTCCAGAATACTGAAGTGGAATTGCTTGAAACTCTGGGACCAACGACCTTGCACTTTCTTGAGTGGAGCATGACCCCCCCAACCGTCCAGTGAGGCGTCCGTAGGTAGAATCACTGTAGGGGGAGGAAAGTGCAACGGAACCGTCTTGGAAAGACTCCTGGCATGTGACCACTGACGGAGTTGCCGTCGAAGCAACTCCGGGGTCGTCTTCTGATGATCGCGGGGAGCTGTGGAAGCTCCTTTCTTCTAAACCCTGCTTGCATCTTTTGAGTCTGACCTTGAGGAGAGGGTTCGTTATAGAAACATACTGAAATGAGCCCAGAACCCTTTCCTGACGTCTGGTGGTCTTTCTCAAGTAGATGAAAGACCGAACTGACTGGGCTATTTCCTTCCTCTTGGCAGAAGGAATAGAGAGGGCATGAGTCTTTCTATTCTAACGAATCCCTAACCACGGGAACCCTTGAGCCGGGTTCAGCCTAGAATTCTGGAAGTTTATTTGGAATCTTAGATATTGGAGGAATCTTGCCACGTGATATGTTGCTTCCATGCATTCCCTTGTTGAGGGAGCTCGAATGGCATAGCTCTGGATACAAAAGCCCTTCTTTCTAGTCTGAAATCAAGGTAGGGGGAGAAGCGTCGACCTATCGGAAGATGACAATAAGCATCGGTAAGATCTATAGAGACGGTGTAAACCCGCCGAAAGTAGTAAGGTCCGTATCTGCGAAATAGTCAGCCTCCAGAACTTGTCGCAAAGAACGAATAGAATTAGATGGGACAAGTTGAGAATAGTACGAGGAATTATCGAAACTTTCTTTGCCACGCAGAATAGACGACCTCGAAATTTCATGGATTTCGTGCAATGGATAACTCTCTTCCCAAAAGGTCCTGCACATATTGTTCCAGATGTGGTGTTGATTTCTGGAAAAATGTCTTAGATCCTCGGGGTTTCTCTCTTCCATTTCCAGCCTAAACCGCTGGAAATCACGCTGTGTGTCCAAGGACTGAACAGCCATCTGTCCTTGAACCATTTGTCCTCCCCCTACTGGAGTATCCTCATTGCTTGGTTGAGGATGAATGCCCTTAGTTCCCGTTACTTCGGAGACTCCGACTCCTTGGCCTACGACCTCTGTCGGACCGACCTCTACCCCCTCTTTCAGTCTTGGGGGGACGAAAGGATGAGGTCCCTTGTTCAAATCTAGGATTGAATGCTGGGGGACGTGAAGTCCCTGGGCGAGGAACAGTGAAAAGATTCTGCAAGGCTCTACCTGAAGCAGAGATGAAGTGCCTCCTAAGGTATGTTGGTGGACGGACCCTCTTCAGTTGAGGGCCAACCTCAGGAATAAATTCCCTTTTTTGAGATCTTCCCCATCTCCGGAAAAGACTCTCATGTTCTGCTGCCGCTTTATTCAAGATCTTCTTTAATAAATTCTGTGGAAAAAGATCTTTACCCCAAATACAGGCGTCAATAAGACGCTTCGGTTCGAGGCGACCGAACCCGGAAGCTAAAACATGCTTCATATAAGTATCCATGTGCATCTTGGGCAAAAGCGAAAAGGCAGGTGCATCAATGGATTACCAATCATCAATTCTACAAAGCATTGAAGAGACATCGAAGCTGATAGTCTCTCCCTAGCCTCCAATTCCGCCTTAAGTAGGTGTGCCGGAATTCTCAGCAGTCTTTCATTAACTGCTGGCTGGCTATATACTCATCTAATTTCCCTTCAGCAAAAGTAAACACAATAGCCAACCAGTGTTAAGCCTCAAGGGAAGAACGAGTGACAAAGGTTTCCCTTATTCCAAGACCAGAAGAGACCAGCTCTTCTTGAAGGCCTTTTCCACAGCCAAAAAGGCTTTCGAAGCAAAGGAAAAAACCATTGTGTCGGGTGCTATAAAAGTATCCAACCTTTCAGGAAAAGCACCTAATTGTGCTAATACACCCTAGTGTCTTTATTTCCTTCACTGCCAGATGCCGCGCTCTGGTGTGAACTAGAAGAATCGTTTCTTAGGGATAGTGTCGTCCCCACGGGCCACCTTCAGCTAACCTATCATAGCAAAAGGGGTAGGCCTCTATATCTGGATAAAATTCTAGATCAGCAACCGGACTGGAGCTTAGCCCCTCTCCAATATAAAAAATACCCTCTGAAAGCACTGCATGACCCGCATACCTTCACGGGCTCTGTTGCGTGCAAGAGGGAAGCAGTTGATTCCAATAGCCAGGCCTTCTCCATCACGAGGCTCAATACTACGCAGTACTCTAGAAGTTTTATTCCAGCTGTTACCAAGTTGTGGAATGATCTTCCTAATCGAGTGGTTGAATCAGTAGAACTTCAAAAGTTCAAAGTTGGAGCAAATGCTTTTTTGTTGACCTGGCGGACATGAGTCTTTTTTTAGTTTATTTATGACGTATTTGTTTTTGATGTTGTTAATAGTTTATATATGACATGTCTGTTTTGACGTTACTTATTTTAGAATGATTTATTGTTAATTTGTTCTTTTCCTTTATTTCCTTATTTCCTTTCCTCACTGGGCTATTTTTCCCTGTTGGAGCCCCTGGGCTTATAGCATCTTGCTTTTCCAACTAGGGTTGTAGCTTACATACATACATACATATACCAAAGGCACCTCCCCCAATTTTGGGGGGTAGCCGACATCAACAAGAAACAAAAACAAAAAAAGGGGACCTCTACTCTCTACGTTCCTCCAGCCTAACCAGGGACTCAGCCGAGTTCAGCTGGTACTGCTAGGGTGCCACAGCCCAACCTCCCACATTTCCACCACAGATGAAGCTTCATACTGCTGAGTCCCCTACTGCTGCTACCTCCGCGGTCATCTAAGGCACCGGAGGAAGCAGCAGGGCCTACCGGAACTGCGTCACAATCGCTCGCCATTCATTCCTATTTCTAGCACGCTCTCTTGCCTCTCTCACATCTATCCTCCTATCACCCAGAGCTTTCTTCACACCATCCATCCACCCAAACCTTGGCCTTCCTCTTGTACTTCTCCCATCAACTCTTGCATTCATCACCTTCTTTAGCAGACAGCCATTTTCCATTCTCTCAACATGGCCAAACCACCTCAACACATTCATATCCACTCTAGCCGCTAACTCATTTCTTACACCCGTTCTCTCCCTCACCACTTCGTTCCTAACCCTATCAACTCGAGATACACCAGCCATACTCCTCAGACACTTCATCTCAAACACATTCAATTTCTGTCTCTCCATCACTTTCATTCCCCACAACTCCGATCCATACATCACAGTTGGTACAATCACTTTCTCATATAGAACTCTCTTTACATTCATGCCCAACCCTCTATTTTTTACTACTCCTTTAACTGCCCCCAACACTTTGCAACCTTCATTGACTCTCTGACGTACATCTGCTTCCACTCCACCATTTGCTGCAACAACAGACCCCAAGTACTTAAACTGATCCACCTCCTCAAGTAACTCTCCATTCAACATGACATTCAACCTTGCACCACCTTCACTTCTCGTACATCTCATAACCTTACTCTTACCCACATTAACTCTCAACTTCCTTCTCTCACACACCCTTCCAAATTCTGTCACTAGTCGGTCAAGGGTTGTAGCTTGGATAGTAATAATAATAATAATAATAATAATAATAATAATAAAAGGATCCTATAATCTTCTCCTGTAAGGCTTTACCCATCCTTCTTTGGTATTCTAGGGTCCCTTCCATACCGGCCTTCCTGTATTCCAACTGGGACCTATTTTCCATGGTAGATGAGAATTTAGGAAGTGTTGGTTCGCCCGGCTCAACCAGGGAAGGAGGAGGGACAGAAACCGGAGGCGTACCTGAAAACGAAGGCGTAGTCGTAACAGTTGATAGAGTAGCCATCGTAGTGACGGCAGCTGAAACAACGGAACGCACCGAGTCGCTCATGGAAGTCACACTAACCTCGTCCAATTCGGACGAGGAAGAATCATCCACATGAGGGAGGGGTTCGTGCATCAGAAGACAAAACTTACGAGAAGGTATTATGGCAGGGGCCAATTCCAAGAAGTACAAAGAGCCCCAAACCAAAATTAAAACAGAAGTGAACATAGCACATATCTCAAATAATAATCTAGAGATAAACAAGGTCTCCTTCACACATTTCCAGAAAGAAACAGTCTTCCTCAACAGAGATAACAGGCAACTATCCTTGAGCGAGAGGCAAGAGGAAGCCATAACAACAGAGTAGTGTCTGGAACAGAACACAGAAATACCCTTCATGAGAAACCGCAAGGTAAGAGCAACCAATGGATCACTTTGTTGACTTGAACTTCTCCCTGGACTGGGTCTTAAGAGCAAATCCCATAGCTTATTGATGTCTTAGCAACAAATTTCATGGCTTAGAGATGACCAATAGAGGACAATTTACTAGTGCAGTATGTGAAACCTAAACATTCATCATCACTGGGCTATTTTCCCTGTTGGAGCCCCTGGGCTTATAGCATCTTGTTTTTCCAACTACGGTTGTAGCTCAGCAAATAATAATAATAATAATATAAATGATGAAAATAAAAAGAAATCATGATTAAAAACAAGAAATGAAGAAGACAATGAATGCCAAGCGAGATTCACACAGGAAAGTCATCTCACTTTACTTTGAAACTGTAAACAAGGTTATGAAATAAAAAAATTATAGTAACTGACATATACTTTAGTACAGCTTTCTACACTGAAAAGTGAGGTACTGATTGAAGCTTTAGGAGCATAGAAAATCCATCTAAAATCTGAGATAAATATATATTTGCTTCAAAGACTGCCAGCCAAGTAATGAAAGCATATGTATAAAGTTTCTGAGTTTATGGTCTCCCAAGATTCTGAGACTTCGCCCACTCAAGTCTGATCTGCGAATGGGAAACCTCCCCCGAGTGCATTAAAGGAGGAGGAAGCATGTTAGCAGTCAGAGCTTTGTCAGATAACACTTGCGACTCACTAATAGGCATGAGTGCGCTGCAAGCGTGAATTGAAATTTAAAATGCATCCAACGAAGATTTGCCATGACATTTAGTCTCGCCTCTGAGTGATTTAAATCCTCTATTATTATTATTACTTGATACGCTACAACCCTAGTTGGAAAAGCAGGGGCGAGTTCTCTCGGTAGCTCCGTTGGGAGTTGCAGAAGGTCCAGAAACCATTATGCGTGATGCCATAGCGGAGCTATGAGGGTCATTGAGAGATTGACCGATGTTCTGGTCTTGTTGAGCACCCTCCTCATCAGACAGAATGGGGGAAAGGCGTAAATGTCGATGTTGTCCCACCGTTGTTGGAAAGCATCTTGCCAGAGAGCCTTGGGGCCCCAAGAGGGAAAATAGCCCCATGAGGAAAGGAAACAAGGAAACAAAATGTTTCAAGAACAGTAATAACATTAAAATAAATATTTCCCATAAAAACTATAAAACCTTAAATAACAAGAGGAAGAGAAATTAGATAGAATACTGTGCCCAAGTGTACCCTCAAGCAATAGACCTCTAACCCAAGATAGCGGAAGACCATGGTAGAGAGGCTATGGCATTACAAATTGGGCCTTACACACAGGGAAGATTTCCTGGAGAGATAAACATTTCACTGAATAAATAAAACAATACTTCTTCATGACAGGGTATACAGGAGCTGAATATTTTCTTCCCCAGACCAATGACTGGACTACGAGGCATATTGTACAGCACATCAAAACCAAAACAAATCTGACACACAGAAAAGGGAGGTAGATAAAACACTTTTTTATCATTATTATTACTAGCCAAGGTACGACCCTAGTTGGAAAAGCAAGATGTTATATGCTCAAGGGCTCCAATAGGGAAAAATATCCCGGTGAGGAAAGGAAATAAGCGATGAGATAAAATTAACACTAAATTATTCTAAAAACAGTAACATCAAAACAGATATGTGATATATAAACTATAAAAAGACTCATGTCAGCCTGTTCAACATAAAAACATTTTCTACAACTTTGAACTTTTGAAATTCTACTGATTCAACAACCCGATTAGGAAGATCATTCCACAACTTGGTCACAGCTGGAATAAAACTTCTAGAATACTGTGTAGCACTGAGCCTCATGATGGAAAAGGCCAGACTATTATAATTAACTGCCTGCCTAGTATTACGAACAGGATGGAACTGTCCAGGAAGATATGAATGTAAAGGATGGTCAGAATTATGAAAAATCTTATGCAACATGCATAATGAACTAATTGAACAACAGTGCCAAAAATTAACATCTAGATCAGGAATATGACAAATTTGTAGATATTTTTCCTAACTATACAAACCTTAGCTATTTAATAGGGGTATTACTTTCGGCGTAGCTGAAATGACGAGCCATTAAAATTTAACGAGGGTTTACTACCCCCACCGCTAGTTAGGGAAGTTAGGGGAGGGTAGCTTGCTACCCCTCCCCCCCTCACACACCTGTGCTTGAGCTCACTTTGCTTGGAGGTAGGACTTCAAGGGGGATAGGGCTGGTGGCAAGTTTGATTAAATAGCAAAGGTTTGTATGGTTAGGAAAAATACAAATTATCTACGAATTTGTCATTTGTTCCATAACTGAAATACAAACCACGCTATTTAATAGGGGTGACTCACCCTATAAGGAAGGGTGGATGTCCCAGCTAGTACTGGCTTTTGGCTTAGCCCGAGGACTCGTAATTCGAGTGTGTCATCACCCAAGAAATAAGGAGTCCCTGCACCTCGCTAGAACCTTGCTACGCAAGGACTGCGGCCTACACAAGCTGTGTGAATGAAGGTATAATGAAGTGTGACTCGTCCTAGGAAGTTGATCTGAAGTTCTTTAGATGGAAACTTGTAGACTAGGACTTTCCCAATACCACCTCGTCAGGGTATGGGGATGTGACAGTATTAACTTAATACTAGGAACACAAGGGAACATGGTTTACCTGCAGTGGTTTGAGGTCAGCTATGCAGAGAACCCAGGATGCTGCTTTCCCCAAGAGAGGGGATGATGAAGAAAAGAATAAGGGCCAGTCAAACCTTTTCATTCATGCAGACTAAAACCAGGTTACAATGCCCTCATCCTTCTGCTACTTGTCCATTAAGGAGCCTGAGGTTTAGACCAGCTGTTGTGCAGCCTCCACAGGGCCGATAGAGAACGTATCGAGCCTCCTGTGGGTCACGTCTTGCATGTAGTGGGCTGTGAAGGTTGTTTGACGCTTCCACACCCCAGTTTGAAGAACCTGCGTCACTGAAAAATTTCTTTTGAAGGCTAGGGACATAGCTATGCCCCTGACATCATGTGCTCTAGGGCGACGTGACGGATGAGGATCTGGATTCAAGGCCAGATGAATCACCCTACGAATCCATGCCGAGATGGTGTTCTTGGTGACCCTCCACTTTAGTCCTCCCTGTGCTGACGAATAATGCTGGCACATGAGGACGGACTGCATCTGTTCTTTTAAGATATAGCCTCAAACTCCTTACTGGGCATAGTAAGAGATGGTCTGGGTCATCTGTTACAGAACGGAGACTAGAAACCCGGAAGGAGTCGAATCGAGGATCCGCTACTCCAGGATTCTGAGTCTTAGCAATACACTCAGGGACGAAGCTGAACGTTACCTCCCCCCCTCCCCTTGAATGGGCGATGTTATACGAGAGACCATGAAGTTCGCTAACACGCTTGGCAGAAGCCAAAGCTAGTAGGAACACCGTCTTCCAGGTTAAGTGGCGATCTGATGCCTGGCATAATGGTTCATAGGGAGGTCTCTTAAGAGACCTGAGAACTCGAACCACGTTCCATGGAGAAGGTCTCACTTCCAACTGAGGGCAGGTAAGTTCATAACTACGTATGAGTAGAGAAAGTTCAAGCGATGAAGAAATGTCCATTCCTTTCAGCCTAAAGGCTAGACTTAAGGCTGAGCGATAGCCTTTTCACTGGCGAGACTGAAAGGCGCATTTCTTCTCGCAAATACACGAGGAACTCCGCTATTGTTAGAATAGTGGCATCGAGTGGAGAGATACCCCCTCCACGACACCAACCAAAGAAGACTTTCCACTTTGCCTGGTAGACTGCTGCGAAAGACTTTCGCAGATGTCCAGACATCCTGACAGCAACTTGCTGCGAAAATCCTCTCTCAGCGAGGAGATGCTGGATAGTCTGCAGGTGCGAAGTAGCGGAGCTACGGCTTTGTGGAAGATGTTGGCATGTGGTTGTCTGAGCAGGTCTTGCCGTGGAGGGAGTTCTCTCGATAGTTCCGTTAGGAGTTGCAGAGGGTCCAGAAACCATTCCGCGTGATGCCATAGCAGAGCTATGGGGGTCATTGAGAAATTGACCGATGTTCTAGTCTTGTTGAGCACCCTCCTCATCAGAAAGAATGGGGGAAAGGCATAAACATCCATGTTGTCCCACCGTTGCTGGAAAGCATCTTGCCAGAGAGCCTTGGGATCTGGGACTGGGCTGCAGTACAGCGGAAGCTTGAAGTTCAGGGCTGTTGCGAACAGATCCACAGTCGGAGAACCCCACAAAGTCAGGACTTTGTTGGCTACTAGATGATCTAAAGACCACTCAGTACTCACTATCTGAGACGCTCTGCTCAGATTGTCGGCGAGCACATTCCTTTTGCCTGGAATGAAGCGTGCCGATTGTGGAATCGAGTGGGCTTCGGTCCATCTCAGTATCTCTACTGCGAGAAGGGATAGCTGCTTTGAAAAGGTACCTCCTTGCTTGTTGATGTAAGCCACTACTGTGGTGTTGTCGCTCATCACCACCACAGAGTGACCCGCCAGGTATTGTTGGAACTGTTGAAGGGCCAGAAATACGGCCTTCATTTCTAGCAGATTTATATGGAGGCACTTTTCTGATTCTGACCACAGGCCTGAGGTCCTATGTTGCAGAACGTGGGCCCCCCCCCCCCTCCCTCTCTCTTTGAGGCGTCCAAAAACAGCATCAAATCCGGGGGGAGGACGAGAAGATCCACTCCTCTTCGTAGGTTCTCGTCGTCACCCACCACTGAAGGTCCATCTGTTCCGCAGGACCCATAGGGATCATGACGTCAGGGGAATCGTAACCCTGATTCCACCGAGACTTGAGTCGCCACTGGAGGGATCGCATCCTGAGGCGACCATTTGGAACTAGACGAGCCAAGGATGAGAGGTGACCGAGGAGACGTAACCACGATTGAGCTGGAAGTTCTTCTCGTCTGAGGAAAGGACTTGCGACCCTCCTCAGCCTTGCTATACTGTCGTCTGATGGGAAGGCCTTATGGAGATTGGTGTCTATAATCATGCCTAGATATACCAGTCTTTGCGTAGGGAGCAGAGAAGACTTCTCGAGATTTACCAGGATCCCCAGATCTTGGCAAAGTCTCAGAAGTTTGACCCGGTGTTGAAGAAGGGATGACACCGAGTCTGCTAGGATCAACCAGTCGTCCAGATAACGAAGGAGACGGATGCCGATCCTGTGTGCCCACGAAGATATTAGGGTGAACACTCTGGTGAAAACCTGTGGTGCTGTGGAGAGACCGAAGCACAGCACCTTGAACTGGTACTCTTTGTTGTCTAGGCTGAATCTTAAGTACTCCCTTGAAGACGGATGGACTGGGGTCTGGAAGTACGCGTCCTTTAGATCCATTGTACACATGAAGTCTTGCGGTCTCACTGCTAGTCTGACCGTGTCTGCCGTCTCCACCCTCCAGATGCCTTCTTTACAAGAAAGAGTCGACTGAAGAAGCCTGGAGACCCGTCGAGGACCTCTTGGAGAGCGCCCTTCTTCAACAGGGTCTGGACTTCTGCCCGAAGGGCTTGGCCTCTTGCCGATCCCATGGTAAGGGAGGTCAATGACACTGGATTCGTCGTCAGGAGAGGTAGAGATGTTGTGAACGGGACGCGATATCCCTGACTGATTATGGAAATCGTCCAGGAATCGGCCCAGAGTTGCTGCCACCTGTCAGCACAAGTTTGCAGGCATCCTCCCACTGGTGGACATGCAGGGGGACTGCCAATCCTAGCGTTTGCGGCCTCGGCTGCTCCCTCTAGGATTTTTGCTTCCTCTGGAGGACTTTTTGCCTTTCGTATCCTTGACAGGAAAGGGCTTAGACACCACTGTCTTCGTTGCTGCCGTTGGTTTCGTGGTCTTGGTCGGACGGGACTGCTGGGGTGCTGGAGGCTTATAGGGCTTCGATGTCAAAGCCAAATGAAGGAGGGAGTCTTGGTGGGACTTCCTCCACCTCTCAGTGGCCTGTTCCACATCATTAGGCTCAAACAGGTTTGTTTCTTCTAAGGAAGAATGTCTGAGCCTATTGATCTTGGTCCTAAGGACCTTCTGATGGAACCTCTCAGCCACCGCGTCCCTACGTTTCAGGATGGTGTTTGCCCACAAGTTCGAGACTTGGTGGGTCAGAAACTCGATCGTGTGAGTGCCTGAGAGAAGGAACGTCTCCATAGCTTTCACGGTACGTTCTTTGGAGAAATCCTCCGAGCGTATCAGGATACTTAAGGTCACTAACCAGATGTCAACGTGGCTTGCATAGCACACTTCGCAACCTTCTCCTGGTTAAGGATCTCGGTTGCCAAGATCGAGACCTGCCGGTTGGAGTCTCTCTCAAGAGGGACTCCCCTGGTAAGCTCTCCCAACGAATGGTGGAGAGGAAGAGCTAAACAAGGCGCCTCCAAGATCTCAAAGTACCTCCTCTGCTGTACGCGAGGAGGTGGGAGAAGCTTGTTGCCGGCACTGGAACGGTTGGAGGAGGACAACTCGGAGAGCTGTACACCGATCTTGTCCCTGGTACTCTTAACCCCCGGAGACCAGGGCAGAGCCGCACTGGCCTTGGAAGGTTTTTGAGTGCCAAATACGCGGTCCAAGACCATGTCCTTGCCCTCTCGAAGAGGGATCTCTGGGTCGGCAAACCCATCGAGAGCCCTCATTAGAGTCAGAACTTGCCAAAACGAATGCTCTGACTCTTGTAGTTCTCCTCCTGACGATGGGCTTGCAGCAAAGTCTCCTGTCCCCAAAGGCCCTTCTTGGGAGATTCGCGGACGTCCTCCGAGTGGCTAGTTGGCTCCGTCCTAAGTCTTGTAGAGGACTTTGGTACCGTCTTCGAGTCCTTCGACTCCTTCCTGGGAATGATGATGGACTCCTACATAGACGGTGGCAAGTTCTTTCCAGCCCCTACTCGGGAAGACTTCTCAGCGTGAGGTGGGGTTTCCCCCATTGGTGCGATGGGGGAACGTCTCACCTCACGTGATTCCCCAGAGGAAAGGAAGTACTCGTCTGACAGGGAAGGAGAAAAAGTCTGAGGGGGTGAAGGAACCTGCCTCGAAGGCCTGCGTGGAGTCAACTTAGCTCTCGGAGAAGCTACCGCGTCCGGAATTCCTCTTTTTCTCTTCAGAGGAGTAGAGGATCTGTGACATAATTCAGAGAGAACAGGCTTGAAAGCCTGCGTAACCGCTGTGATTAGTGCACCGAACCATGGTTGTTGACTGAGTCGCCCTTTCAGACACTCCCTCTGGAGGGACAGGGATCGACGGATCCCTGGGAGGAGTTCCCAAAGGTGGGTTTGCCTGAAAAGAAAGAGGGATCCTGGACCTTTCTGGATGTTTCCCTTCCACCGCAATGCGCGCTGTTATGCGTTTGTAGGGAAGGGAATGCAGCAATGGCGACCTTGCCGTGCGTTGTCCAGCAGCCTCGCGCGCACGAGGGTATTGACTCTCGTGTGGGGGCGCGTAATGGTGCTCGCGCCATGGAGAATACCCGGGGGAGATTGCTGATGCGCGTGTGATTGCAAGGGCGCGCAGGAGAATGATGGCGCGTAGGAGCGAGTGCGGGTGACTGTGGGTGCACAGGAGAGTGCACAGGAGACTGATGGCGAGCGTGGGCGAATGTTCGCGCACAGGATCAGGGCGTTGAACACTCGGGCGAGAGTTCGCGCACCCCAGCAGATGTCGTAGGGCGCGCACACGCAGGAGATATCTCCTTGGTGCACGGTTGAAGCTTGTGCGTGCATCTTGTGGACGCGCGTCAGCATGGTGGCTGTCAACTACAAGAGAAAATGGGCGCGTGCACGTATCCTCCTGGGCGCCAGAAGGAGACTGCGCGTTGGCGCGCTGGAGACAGCTGTTGGCGCATAGGAGAAGTCACCTTCGACTTCCCAACAACACCCAGATCCGAAGATCATGGGCGCGCAGGAGAAAAGATCGCTGTGCGTGGGTGCTGGCGAGCGGGAGAGCGCTGGCACGCAGGAGATTGCTGTCGTATAGGAGAGCGCTGATGCGCTGGCGTGCAGGACGTTGATGTCGCGCAGGTGAGCACTGGCGCGCTAGCTTAGGCAAAGCCTGGCGCGCATGCCCATCATCAGCATGGCGCGCATGCCCATCATCAGCATGGCACGTGAGGAATGTATGCGCGCAATGGCACATACGCCCTTGATGCCCCGTATTAGAGTTTGATGCCTGACGAGCATGTAAGTCAGGTTTCGTAAGCGTGTAGCGCGCATCAGCCCTCAGGAACGGCGACGGCAGGTCAGCAGGTCTGTAGGGTGGAAGGTCGACGTGTCCTTTGAAAGGACGACCTTCCACCGAAGGGGATCGCGAACGATCCGCTGAGAGGTCCAGGACCAGAGCAGGAACAGTCGGTGATCGCTGACGAGGCTCCTCTGCGGCGGACTGTAGCGAAGATGATGAACCAAATAGGCGCCTCCTCACCGCAGGTGAAGGAAGGCCTCTCTGGCGAAGGGAAAGGTGAGCCTTGCGACGAATACGCCCTCTGGAGGCCGTTGGATCAGCAAGCTGACCTTCTGCAGTCCTCCGAAGAGGAGTCTCTGTAAGTGAACTCCCCCGAGAGAGAGAAACACTAGCAGGAGAGACTGTTGGACTTAGATTCTCCCTCGTTGGTTGAGCAGGAACGGGAGAAACTAAGCCTTCAGCTACTGCGGGATTTGAAGAGGCAGAGGTATTAGGAGATACCGCATTGGATACCTCTGACACCACAACGTCGACAATCGACAGAGGATCAACCTCTGCCAGAGTCGGCGATTGCTTGACAGCGGCACCCAATCGGATGTAGTCAAGTACTGTTATGCTTCCTTGGAGGGCGAACCCTCGAGCCCCAAGGAAGACCAAAGCTGCAAAAGATGGGTTAGTGCCACATCCTCCCCCGGGGGGAGAGGTGGAGCTGCCTCGCTAGGGGAGGCAACGCCATCTCTCGAACCCCGAGCTTGGAAAACAGTACCATGGTCTACGCTACCACTCGACGGTCTCTCGAAAGAGACCGAACGAGTGAGAGCTTCGGAGGAGGTTTGGGCATCTGAAGAAGAGTCCTTGGGTTTTTCTTTTTTCAAAAAAACCTTCGAAGGAGAAATATCCTGCCTGGACTTCTTCTTACGTCGCTGCGAAAACCTCTCTCACTGGGAGGTAGACCACGCCCTACACTCACCACACTTATTATCTCTGTCACACCATTGGCCTCTACAGCAAGGGCAAAGGGTGTGAGGGTCTGTCTCGACCGCTGACATGAATGTTCTGCAGGGGCGGTCGGGTAATCCAGGGCAGGTGCGCATAATCGCAGAGGCCAACTTCACACACAAACCTGTCACGAAGAGAAAGCAAAAAAGCATTAAAGGCTGCCAATGAGCGGCAAGAATAAGAGCAGACACGTCCAACTACCATCCGAGCCGAGAGCAAAGTGAGCTCAAGCACAGGTGTGTGTGGGTGTGGGGAGGGGGGGTGTTAGCAAGCTACCCTCCCCTACCCACGCTAACTAGCGGTGGGGTAGTAAACCCTCGTTAAATTTTAATGGCTCGTCATTTCAGCTACACCGAAAGTAATACCCCTATTAAATAGCGTGGTTTGTATTTCAGTTACGGAACTAAAGAAATTTAATAGATCGTAAGTTTCTGTCCAACAAGTTAAGATGAGAATCGGCAGCAGAAGACCAGACAGAAGAAAAATACTCGAAACAAGGTAGAATGAAAGAATTAAAAAACTTTTTTTAGAATAGATTGATCACCGAAAAGACACAGACCTAATGTGTTTCTCAAAAATAAATTTGCTGTCAAGAATCACACCTAAAATCTTAAAAGTCATTCAAAGTTAAAGAAACATTATCAATACTGAAATCTGGATGTTGAGGAGCCACCGTCCTTGACCTACTTACAATCATACTTTGTTTTGTTAGGATTCAACTTCATTCCCCATAATTTACACCATGCACTAACTTCAGCTAGATCTCTATTAAGGGATTCCACCCACCCCAGATCTACATTCAGGAAATAGAATTGATGCAAAGAGAGTAGCATCATCTGCATATGCAACAAGCTTGTTTTCTAGGCCAAACCACATGTCATGTATATATAGTATGAAAAGCAATGGGCCAAGAGCACTACCCTGTGGAACACCGGATATCACATTCCTATACTTACTATGGTGCCCATCAACAATAACTCCTTAACCCTTTAACCCCCAGGCTATTTGGAAATTTCCAACCCTTAACCCCCAGGGTTTCTTTTCAAGCACATTTTGCAATATATATTTTTTAAATTGCTCTAACGGCCTTAATTTTCCTCATAGAGAGGTCAGGTTGGTCTCTTTCTCTTGGAAAATGTCTGAAGTTTCTCAAAAAATTATCAAAAATATGCAAAAAAAAAATGTAAACAGCAGTTTTTTGCAAGGACGTACCGGTACGTCCATGGGGGTAAAGGGATGAGTTTCGTGAAACGTACCAGTACGTCCTTTGGGGGTAAAAGGGTTAATACAATACAAGGGATCTATGGTCGTGGTTCAATCACGCCCCAGTTTTCTATACCGACACTCAAAGAGTGAGCGAGCTCTTCTCATCTTGTGACAATGTATCATTAAGGTTTTTTTCTCTTCTTTCACTTCATGGACTTCATGACATCGTACACGCCGCCTGTCTCATATGTCTTGAGCCGCGGTGAAAACGGTGTGGGCCAGGGGTGTGTGTGCGTGGCCGTTGCAAAGCCACGACCACCCAAAACAATATACCCAGCTACTGGCATTCTGTCGTTTCCGCCACCCTTCTTCATCTCTTTCTCAGGAGGCTAATGGCTAATGACAGAACCCAATACTCGGACACGAGTGGGCGCCGACGACGACGACGACACGCCGGGAACCTGAAATGAAGCTGTGAATTAGAACCGATACAATTTTGTAACCTTTAAACTACTTAAACTAAATTATTATTTAAGAACCTAAAAAAGAAAAAATATACAAATACCACTATCAGTCAATCTTTTTTAGCGAGGCAGATTTGCACCGACTCGCAGCGGTGCCCCTTTAGCTCGGAAAAGTTTCCTGATCGCTGACTGGTTGGACGAGATAATTCTAAACAATCAGCGATCGGGAAACTTTTCCGAGCTAAAAGGGCACCGCTGCGATTCGGTGCAAATCTGCCTCGCTTAAAAAAAATTGACTATAGATATTTCTACCCTAATGCAATGCTTACGGAATTCTAATCATAATCATCCATATTTCTTATACTAATATCATCATTATAGATATTAATACATACATACACACATACATATACCAAGGCGCTTCCCCCAATTTTGGGGGGTAGCTGACATCAACAAATGAAACAAAACAAAAAGGGGACCTCTACTCTCTACGTTCCTCCCAGACTGACAAGGGACTCAACCGAGTTCAGCTGGTACTGCTAGGGGGCCACATCCTCCTACCCTCCCACATTATCCACCACAGATGAAGCTTCATAACGATGAATCCCCTACTGCTGCTACCTCCGCGTCATCCAAGGTGACTGGAGGAAGCAGCAGGGCCTACCGGAAATGCGTCACAATCGCTCGCCATTCATTCTTATTTCTAGCATGCTCTCTTGCCTCTCTCACATCTATCCTATCACCCAAAGCTTTCTTCACTCCATCCATCCACCCAAACCTTGGCCTTTCTCTTGTACTTCTCCCATCAACTTTTGCATTCATCACCTTCTTTAGCAGACAGCCATTTTCCATTCTCTCAACATGGCCAAACCACCTCAACACATCCACTCTAGCTGCTAACTCATTTCTTACACCCGTTCTCACCCTCACCACTTCGTTCCCAACCCTATCTACTCGAGATACACCAGCCATACTCCTTAGACACCTCATCTCAAACACATTCAATTTCAGTCTCTCCATCACTTTCATTCCCCACAACTCCGATCCATACATCACAGTTGGTACAATCACTTTCTCATATAGAACTCTCTTAACATTCATGCCCAACCCTCTATTTTTTACTACTCCCTTAACTGCCCCCAACACTTTGCAACCTTCATTCACTCTCTGACGTACATCTGCTTCCACTCCACCATTTGCTGCAACAATAGACCCCAAGTACTTAAACTGATCCACCTCCTCAAGTAACTCTCCATTCAACATGACATTCAACCTCGCACCACCTTCCCTTCTCGTATATCTCATAACCTTACTCTTACCCACATTAACTCTCAACTTCCTTCTCTACACACACTTCCAAATTCTGTTACTAATTGGCAAAGCTTCTCTTCTGTGTCTGCAACCAGTACAGTATCATCCGCAAACAAAGTTATTAATAATGTCATTATTATTATCAATAAACAATATGATCGTCAAATATTTCCACAATGGACATTAGGCATTCCAGAGGCCAGTCTTAAGGGATCCAAGCAATATCAAAAGAAGATGAAAAGCTTATTGGAAAGTAACCAAAATAGCAAAGGGACAGAAAGCCGTGCAGCTTGAGAAAAGTCACCATGAAAAAACCCCACTCGAGTGACATCTACATTTGTAAACGGCAGCAACCTACCACCCGAACTCGTTTGAGTCCCTTGTCAGGCTGGGAGGAACGTAGAGAGGAAAGGTCCCCCTTTTTTTTTCATTTGTTTGATGTTGGCTACACCCCAAAATTGGGGAAGTGCCTTGGTATATGTATGTATGTACTTCCAGCCGAACAGACATGCAAGAAACGCTATCAATTTGTCTTCGATGGAAATGCAATTTTAATCCAAGAATATGAAAAGAATGCTTTTTTCATACATACATACATACATATACCAAGGCACTTCCCCCAATTTTGGGGGGTAGCTGACATCAACAAAGGAAACAAAACAAAAAAAAAGGGGACCTCTACTCTCTACGTTCCTTCAGCCTAAAACTAAACAGAGTTTGAGCCACCAAAAGACGTAGGCATAAAACTCAAAACACACGGAACCAACGATTTTCAGTGTCTGGCGCAACACCAACTCTACTCCTTTCAGTCTTTGTTTTCTTCCCCTCCCTCATTTCTTCTTGTTCTGCTGACTTTTTTCAAACATATTTGTACCTTTCTTAACTCAATGATAATGAAAGCAACTAAATAATGCTATGAACTTTAGTGTAAAACAGGAAATAAAGGATCTTTTACACAGATTTAAGATCAGCGAAATGATTACATGGTAGTAATAAATGTCTTATACAATCATTCAAATTATATCAACAAATAAAAGGTTCTCAAATGGAACCTCATTTTCATTACTCTATAATAATCGTTGCCATCATCTCCTACGCCTATTGACGTAAAGGGCCTCGGTTAGATTTCGCCAGTCGTCTCTATCTTGAGCTTTTGAATCAACATTTCTCCATTCTTTTTAATCTATAACCTAACCCTTTTACCCCCAGGCTCTTTGGAAATTTCCAACCCTTAACCCCCAGGGGGTTATTTTTTTCCCAGCACATTTTGCAGTATATTTTCTTTAAATTGCTCTAACAGCCTTAATTTTGGCATAGAGAGGTCAGGTTGGTCTCATTCTCTTGGAAAATGCCTGAATTTTCTCAAAAAATTATCAAAAATATGCAAAAAAAAAATGTAAACAGCAGTTTTTTGTAAGGACGTACCGGTACGTCCATGGGGGTAAAGGGATGAGTTTTGTATTCCATCACTGGAAGGGCCAATTCCTATCGTGTCGTCATCATAGACAACAGGTTTTCTTGCTTGCTATAATTGAAACTGCCGGGATTTTGCTGAAGCCTCTTGGGGGACTGCTTTGCCAATTCATTTTGCTGGCAATTCTTATAGTTGAAACCTGAAATGAAAGAAAAATCTCAAGTCACATGCCACTCCATAACTAATTTTCATGTTGGGTCAGGATTCATGATTGAAACAAATTGACATGCTTATTGAATATACTAGATTACTGAAGAAGATCGGTACTATGTAGTTTCTAATAGAACTAGGTTTTTTCGGTGCTCTTCCAAAATGAGATCAGCCAATCTATGACACTCATCTGCTATTTATGGCAAAAGCAATTTGAGGAACATAATAAACATAATATAAATTATAGGTAATTAAAATAATTTAATACTGATCCGTGCGACTGGCGAGCGCAACACATTCACATACCACAGTGAGTATACTTTTATTTGCGAGAGAAGCAAGCCACGGCCAAGGAAAAAATATTAGAATGACGGCAAATAATGATGTTTATGATTGGATCAAGTTAAATGAGTAGACAATAAAACTGGGTGTTAACAAGCTCATTTCTCAAGTATAATGATTAAAAAATGTTATTTTCCTTAGTAAAATAAATTTTTGAATATACTTACCCGTTGATCATGTAGCTGCAGCTCTGCTGCCCGACAGAAAAAACCTACGGGCGGAATACGCCAGCGATTGCTATACAGGTGGGGGTGTACATCAACAGCGCCATCTGTCGAGTAGGTACTCAAGTACTTCTTGTCAACAAAGAACCAATTTTCTCCTCGGTCCACTGGGTCTCTATGGGGAGGAAGGGCGGGTCCTTTAATTCATGATCAACGGGTAAGTATATTCAAAAATTTATCTTACTAAGGAAAATAACATTTTTCAATATTAATCTTACCCGTTGATCATGTAGCTGATTCACACCCAGGGGGGTGGGTGGAGACCAGCATACATGTTAACATTAGAAGCTAAGTATCCCGTATTTCATTTTAGCAGTTATTCAAAATAACAGACATAAAATTAATAAGTACCTGGTAAGGAAGTCGACTTGAACCATTACTCTGCCTTTTTAAGTACGTCTTCCTTACTGAGCCTCGCGATCCTCTTAGGATGCTGAGCGACTCCTAGGTGCTGAAGTATGAAGGGCTGCAATCCATACTAAAGGACCTCATCACAACCTCTAATCTAGGCGCTTCTCAAGAAAGAATTTGACCACCCGCCAAATCAACCAGGATGCGAAAGGCTTCTTAGCCT
The DNA here is from genome assembly GCF_036898095.1 of Palaemon carinicauda. Taxonomy (NCBI): domain Eukaryota; kingdom Metazoa; phylum Arthropoda; class Malacostraca; order Decapoda; family Palaemonidae; genus Palaemon; species Palaemon carinicauda. Next base: position 232,897 of record NW_027169425.1, read on the forward strand.
TCCGTACAACCCAAAAACAACAATAAAAAGCATTTCAAGAGAAAGATTAAAAAAGGTTATGGGATTATGGGAATGTAGTGGTTGAGCCCTCACCTACTACTGCACTCGCTGCTACGAATGATCCCAGGATGTAGCAGTTCTCGTAAAGAGACTGGACATCTTTAAGGTAAAATGATGCGAACACTGACTTGCTTCTCCAATAGGTTGCATCCATTACACTCTGCAGAGATCTGTTTTGTTTGAAGGCCACTGAAGTAGCGACAGCTCTAACTTCATGTGTCCTTACCTTCAGCAAAGCATGGTCTTCCTCATTCAGATGAGAATGGGCTTCTCTAATCAAAAGTCTGATGTAATAAGAAACTGCGTTCTTCGACATCGGTAAAGCAGGTTTCTTAATAGAACACCATAAAGCTTCTGATTGTCCTCGTAATGGCTTCGTACGTCTTAAATAGTACTTAAGAGCTCTTACTGGGCATAGTACTCTCTCTTGTTCGTTTCCAACCAAACTGGACAGACTTGGAATCTCGAACGATTTGGGCCAAGGACGAGAAGGGAGTTCGTTTTTAGCTAAAAAACCAAGCTGTAAGGAACATGTAGCCGTTTCAGATGTAAATCCTATGTTCCTGCTGAAGGCGTGTATCTCACTGACTCTTTTAGCTGTTGCTAAGCAAACGAGGAAAAGAGTCTTCAAAGTGAGATCTTTAAAAGAGGCTGATTGAAGCGGTTCGAACCTTGCTGACATCAGGAACCTTAAAACCACGTCTAAGTTCCAACCTGGTGTGGCTAACCGACGCTCCTTTGAGGTCTCAAAAGACTTAAGGAGGTCCTGTAGATCTTTGTTGTTGGAAAGATCTAAGCCTCTGTGGCGGAAGACTGCTGCCAACATGCTTCTATAACCTTTGATCGTAGGAGCTGATAGGGATCTTACCTTCCTTAGGTGTAAAAGGAAGTCAGCTATCTGCGTTACAGAGGTACTGGTTGAGGATACTGAATTCGCCTTGCACCAGCTTCGGAAGACTTCCCATTTTGACTGGTAGACCTTGAGAGTGGATGTCCTCCTTGCTCTGGCAATCGCTCTGGCTGCCTCCTTCGAAAAGCCTCTAGCTCTTGAGAGTCTTTCGATAGTCTGAAGGCAGTCAGACGAAGAGCGTGGAGGCTTGGGTGTACCTTCTTTACGTGCGGCTGACGCAGAAGGTCCACTCTTAGAGGAAGAGTCCTGGGAACGTCTACTAGCCATTGCAGTACCTCGGTGAACCATTCTCTCGCGGGCCAGAGGGGAGCAACCAACGTCAACCTTGTCCCTTCGTGAGAGGCGAACTTCTGCAGTACCTTGTTGACAATCTTGAACGGGGGGAACGCATAAAGGTCTAGATGGGACCAATCCAGAAGAAAGGCATCTACGTGAACTGCTGCTGGGTCCGGAATCGGTGAGCAATAATTTGGGAGCCTCTTGGTCATCGAGGTAGCGAACAGATCTATGGTGGGCTGACCCCACAGGGCCCATAGTCTGTTGCAAACATTCTTGTGAAGGGTCCATTCTGTAGGGATGATCTGACCCTTCCGGCTGAGGCGGTCTGCCATGACATTCATGTCGCCTTGAATGAACCTCGTTACAAGCGATATCTTTCGATCTCTTGACCAGGTGAGGAGGTCCCTTGCGATCTCGAACAACGTCCTCGAATGAGTCCCTCCTTGCTTGGAGATGTACGCCAAGGCTGTAGTGTTGTCGGAGTTCACCTCCACCACCTTGCCTAGAAGGAGGGACTTGAAGCTTCTCAAGGCCAGATGAACTGCCAGTAGCTCCTTGCAGTTGATGTGTAGTGCTCTTTGATCTGGATTCCACGTGCCCGAGCATTCCCGACCGTCCAGTGTCGCACCCCAGCCCGTGTCCGATGCGTCCGAGAAGAGAAGGTGGTGGGGGGTCTGAACAGCCAGTGGTAGACCTTCCTTGAGAAGAATGCTGTTCTTCCACCAAGTCAGAGCAGACTTCATCTCTTCGGATATAGGAACTGAGACCGCTTCTAGCGTCATGTCCTTTCTCCAGTGAGCAGCTAGGTGATACTGAAGGGGTCGGAGGTGGAGTCTCCCTAACGCGATGAACTGGTCCAGCGATGAAAGCGTCCCTATTAGACTCATCCACTGTCTGACTGAACATCGGTTCCTTTTCAGCATGCTCTGGATGCATTCTTGGGCTTGACTGATTCTGGGGGCCGACGGAAAAGCCCGAAAAGCTTGACTCTGAATCTCCATACCTAGATAGACTATAGTTTGGGATGGGACGAGTTGGGACTTTTCTATATTGACCAGGAGACCCAATTCCTTGGTCAGATCCATAGTCCATTTGAGATTCTCCAGACAGCGACGACTTGACGCAGCTCTTAAAAGCCAGTCGTCCAAATAGAGGGAGGCTCTGATGTCTGCTAAATGCAGGAATTTGGCAATATTCCTCATCAGTTTGGTAAACACTAGAGGTGCCGTGCTTAGGCCAAAGCACAGGGCTTGGAACTGGTAAACCACCTTCCCAAAGACGAACCTTAGGAAAGGTTGGGAATCTGGGTGGATGGGGACGTGAAAGTACGCGTCCTTTAGGTCTAACGAGACCATCCAGTCTTCCTTCCTGACCGATGCTAGCACCGACTTCGTCGTCTCCATGGTGAACGTCTGCTTGGTGACAAAGACATTTAGAGCACTGACGTCCAGCACCGGTCTCCACCCTCCTGTCTTCTTCGCTACTAAGAAGAGACGGTTGTAGAAGCCCGGGGATTGATGGTCCCGGACTATGACTACCGCTCCCTTTTGTAGCAAGAAAGACACCTCTTGCTGTAAAGCTAGCCTCTTGTCCTCCTCTCTGTACCTGGGAGAGAGGTCGATGGGAGTTGTTGCTAGAGGGGGCTTGCGCAAGAATGGAATCCTGTACCCCTCTCTGAGCAACTTCACAGACTGTGCGTCTGCACCCCTGTTCTCCCAGGCCTGCCAGAAGTTCTTGAGCCTGGCTCCCACTGCTGTCTGGAGAAGATGGCAGTCAGACTCTGCCTTTTGAGGACTTGGAACCCTTCTTCTTTTTGCCACGTTGACTATTGGCACGGGTACCTCCTCTGCTGGAGGTTCTGCCACGAAAGGGCGGAATGAACCTAGACGCTGGTGTGTCCATCCTAGGTCTAGGCACGGAAGGTAAAGCTGTGACTTTACGTGCGGATGACGCCACCAGGTCATGGGTATCTTTCTGGATCAACGAGGCGGCAATCCCCTTGATCAGCTCTTCAGGAAAGAGACACTTGGATAGCGGAGTAAACATCAGCTCTGACTTCTGACATGGTGTGATCCCCGCCGACAAGAAGGAGCAAAGGTGATCTCGCTTCTTAAGAACTCCCGACACGAAAGAAGCCGCAAGCTCGCCAGACCCATCCCGAATGGCTTTGTCCATGCAGGACATGATGAGCATGGCAGAGTCCTTATCCGAAGGGGAGGTCTTTCTGCTCAACGCTCCCAAACACCAGTCCAGGAAGTTGAAGATCTCAAACGCACGGAAAACTCCCTTCAAAAGATGGTCCATGTCCGAAAAGGTCCAGCAAATCTTGGAGCGTCTCATAGCCAGTCTGCGGGGAGAGTCTACCAGACTTGAGAAGTCGCCCTGGGCAGAGGCAGGAACTCCCAAGCCGAGAACTTCTCCCGTGGCATACCAGATGCTAGATTTGGAAGCAAGCTTGGTCGGTGGAAAGATGAAGGATGTCTTCCCAAGTTGCTTCTTGGCCTGCAACCACTCTCCCAGTACCCTTAAAGCTCTCTTGGATGAGCGCGCGAGTACGAGCTTCGTAAAGGCAGGAGCTGCTGACTGCATGCCTAAAGCGAACTCAGAGGGAGGTGAGCGTGGGGCTGCAGACACAAACTGGTCCGGATACAACTCCTTAAACAGGGCAAGGACTTTCCTAAAGTCTAAGGAGGGAGGCGTAGTCTTGGGTTCCTCTATGTCGGAGTGTTGATCGTCCAAATGCGCAGCTTCGTCGTCATCAGAGATTCCTTCATCCGAATGCTGAGGAGGAAGCGGCAAAGGAGGAGAAGAAAGCTGAACGGCTGAATCCGGCAGCACGGGTGCATGCGTAGCTGCACTGGATCCAACATCATGCCGCTGCTGGTCAGTCTGAGAGCTGGCAACAACAAAAGCGGAGTGGTGGTGCGTGGTGGGGACTGCCGTGGGTTGCGGAGACTGCCGCATTGCGTCAAAACACGGCAGCTTGACAGCACCTTCCCACTGCTGATGCGGTAGCTCACGCATGTCAACGGAGGGTGCCGCACGTCGGCTAACGTCAACATGCGTCTGGCAGGGTCGACTGCGCATCGGTGGTGGAGCTCTCACAGCCGGAGTGTGGGAGCAGGCAGCCGCAGTGTCTGCTGAGCGCACAACCGTGGCAGGTTGTAGGTTAACAGGTGCAGCGTCAACCTTCTCAGCACGATACTCCTGCATGAAGGAAGCTAGCCGAGTCTGCATAGACTGCAGCAAAGACCACTTAGGGTCTACAGCGGTTGGTGCGGCAACAGACGGAGTGATTGCCTGCTGCGGAACCACTCTACCTCTCTTGGGAGGTGTGCAGTCTTCGGAAGACTGCGGCGAGTCCGAACTGACCCAGTGGCTACACCTGGGCCGTTGGACTCGCTCGGAAGGGACCTTGCGCTTGAAAGGTCGTGAGACCTTGGTCCAGCGTTTCTGACGAGAAACTTCTTCCGCAGACGAGGAATGAATGGGCTCACTCGTCTGTTTGTGGGTGGGACGATCTCTGCAAGATACGTCCGCAACCACTGAGGGTACATCTGTACGCTGATCAAGGCCTGTCGAACCCTTTGGTCCTTCGACATTGCTTCTCCCCTGGGCTTGGGAGCTTGCAAGAGGTCCCGGACTGGGAGGACGACTGGCACGAACAGATGCACCCTCATGCGTAACACTGACACTTTTCACAGCACTTGCACTCACTACACTTCCCACTGCACTTTTCTCCTTCAACTCTTTGACGTCGGCCAAGAGTTGATTGCGGTCATTCGCTAATGACTCAACTCTGTCACCAAGAGCCTGAATGGCACGCATCATGTCCGCCATCGAGGGTTGCTGAGAGCTAGTAGAAGGGTCGGGTGTAACCACTACAGGGGAAGGAATAGGTTGTGGGGCATGGGGAGAGGAAAAATCAAAAGAGCGAGACGAACTCCTCCTGATCCTATCCTTCTCTAGCCTACGTGCATTCTTAAGGAATTCTTGAAAATCGAATTCCGAAAGCCCAGCGCATTCCTCACATCGATCTTCCAATTGACAGGCTTTACCCCTACAATTGGAACAAACGGTGTGAGGATCTATAGAGGCCTTCGGAAGACGCCTAGAACAGTCCCTAGCGCTACACTGCCTGTACTTGGGGACTTGAGTAGGGTCAGACATCTTGAATTAGTCAAAGGGGGAAATCCAAAATCTATCCAAGTCATCAACAAATAATCCAAAATCTAATCAATAAAGCTTGATAAGGTATTGATGATAACTCCTGTACAGCGAAAGCTAATAACTAGAGAGAATACATCACCAAATAGCGTGAAAATCAACTCCAGAAACAACAGCGTATCAAGTAGGTCTTGCCGGTGGCACGACAGAGAGAAAATTGGTTCTTTGTTGACAAGAAGTACCAGAGTACCTACTCGACAGATGGCGCTGTTGTTGTACACCCCCACCTGTATAGCGATCGCTGGCGTATCCCGCCCGTAGGTTTTTTCTGTCGGGCAGCAGAGCTGCAGCTACATGATCACCGGGTAAGATTAATATTGAAAAATTAAGGGTATTTCTCTAGTCAAATTAATTAATTGACCGGGTCAATCACCAAAATCCCAAAAGAACTGCATTTCACGAAGGGGTTCTTTCCAATATGCTAGTTAATAGGTATACAATAGGGTTAGAGAATGTTTGAGGGCCCAACAGGAGGAAAGGGATTAAAACAATGGTAAAATTATAGAATAAGTCTTTTTATAGTTTATATATGACATACGTTTTGTGTTGTTACTATTTTTAGAATGATTTATTGTTAATTTTTTCTCATCATTAATCTATTTCCTTATTTTCTTTCCTCACTGGGCTATTTTTCCCTGTTGGAGCCCTTGGGCTTATAGCATCTTGCTGTTCCAACTAAGGTTGTAGCTTGGCTAGTAATAACAATAATAATAAAAGTTTTGTAAAATATAAGACAATGTATTTTATGGTCTTTTGAATGGCTTTGATAATGATTTCTGGCAAAAAATCCAGTTT
>NW_027169426.1:0-5000 GCF_036898095.1 Palaemon carinicauda
AAAATAATATCATTGTTTTTTGTATTAGAATTATTGTTCAATGGACGGTTATAGACATATTGTGATAACTTAGTCACAACAAAACAAATATCAGGTATAATAGTACAGAGTGTCTTGCCAGACTGACATTGCTGACCGGGATAGTCTGACTCTCCCTAGATTTCCAACTTTTAACAGTGACATGACTCGAACATTTCCTCCTCGTGCTAGATCGTCTAAATCTCTTAAGGCTGACAGCGCTGTTCCTCCTCCCAGCTAGATAGTCTAAATCTCGTACGGCTCACAGTCCTGCCGTGAATAAAGGCAACCATCGGAAAATAAATTGCAGAAATCAGATAAAATCAGGGCCACTTTTCCTCCAATTTTGCTGGTCGTTCTTATTTATGGGTCTCGCTGATTGCTTCCAATCATAAATGACAGTCGGTTAATTAGCCAAGAAGTCCTTCACACGTCTTACCACTTGATTAAAGAACGTCGCCCACCTGGGGCGGAAGGGTGAAGCCCTTTTGGGTGGGCGCTTTATACTCTTCCGAATTGACTTTTTTTTTTTTGTGGGGGTTTATTTTTCAGTTTCATTATTATCATTATTATTATTAATTTTTTTATCATATTAGTTTAATTCGCCTTATTTATGAAACTTAAATATTATTCTCTACGTGATTTCCGAGGGTTTATTTTTGCAATCTTTATTTTTTTTTTTTTTTGTCATTAGCTTAATTCGTCTTATTTATAAACTAAAATTTCATTCTTTACGTAATTTCCGAATAAATTGACTTTTTTCATTTTTTTTTTTTCATCATAATTTTTTTTCATTATTAGTTTAATTCATGAAACAATAATATTCTTATTCCTTACCCAATCCACAATTATCAGATAGTTGCTGCTTTTAATATTAATTGATAGTGATAATCAATGAAGATTTATTTCAGAAGCAGGTCTTCTGAAAGCTATTTTAACTTTTATAATGACATCTTAACTTTTATGGTTTTAATTGAATATTCTTTTATTTCTTATATATAATGATATCGGCGTCAATGACCTTAGATGTCAGGATGCCAGAAAACTTTAAATCAATCAATCAATCAACTATCTATCGTACAAATTGCTATTATTATTATTATTATTATTATTATTATTATTATATTATTATTAGCCAAGCAACAACCTTAGTTGGAAAATCAAGATGCTATAAACCCAAGGGCTCCAAAATGGAAAAATAGCCCAGTGAGGAAAGGAAATAAGGAAATAGATAAATGATGAGAACAAATTAACTATAAATCATTCTACAAACAGTAACAACGTCAAAACAGATATGTCATATATAAACTATAAACAGACTTATGTCAGCTTGTTCAACATAATAATTGTTCTTACGAGAGAGAGTTTGTTTCCCTGAATAGTGTCATTAGTCTACTACATCTTGATTTAATTTAATTCACTGGTAAAATGTTTGCCATGGGTTATTTTATAAGAAAGCTATAATTAATTAATTTTCATGATAGTGATATAAACTTAATGCTGTCATCGGTGTATTTTGCATCTCACGCCCCCCCCCCCCCTCTCTCTCTCTCTCTCTCTCTCTCTCTCTTCTCTCTCTCTCTCCCCCACGATAAAGGAAATGAGACAAGCAATAATAAAGGGTTGTTGTGGCCTAATTGAGAACGTCTCTGCCTGGTGTTCGTCAGAGGGGGTTCGAGCCCCGCTCAGACTCATTAGTGCCTTTAGCGTCTGCAACCTTACCATTTTTTTAAGCTAAGGTTTGGGGGAGGCTATAGGTCTATCTGCTGAGTCATCAGCAGCCATTGCCTGGCCCTCCCTGGGCGCTGGTCATATAATATTTATGGTCAGTCTCTAGGGCATTGTCCCGCTTGCTAGTGTAATATCAGTCCCTTGCCTCTGCCATTCATGAGCGACCTTTAAACCTTTAAAGAGTAAAAGATCTTACCCCAGTGATTCTTACATCACTCGTACGTCCGGCAGCGCCACCATGTCGTAAATATCGTACGGCTGAGAGCCTGCGATCAATCCAAAAATAGATTGCAGGAAATCAGATAGATCAGCGAGACTTTCTCACCCAATTTTGTGGTCCTCCTTATTTATAGGTCTCTGTGATTGGTTCCAATTATAAATGACTGGTCGTTAATTAGCCCAGTCGTCCTTCCACACGTCGACGCTTGATTAAAAAGAGCGACGCTACCTGGAAGATGGAGAGAGATTCCCTTCATAAGGGGGTCGAACGATTTCCAAATATTGTACCATATTTTTTTGTGTTTTGTTCGTTTGCGTGTTTGTTAGTATTCGGTATATAATTGCATCAAGTTTTTTTATTATCACTTATTATGTTGTTCATCTTTTTTCTTGATTCATTAACTATTTTTATTTCTCCTTCCATTCTAGTTTACTTTTTTATTAAATTCTTAATTTTTTAATTTTTTTATTTTAATTTTGGTCCTGTTTATATATATATATCTTTTTTACTTTGGTTTATTTTTGTGTTATCCTAGTGTTATTTCTTATATATGTTAATTTTGCATTGTTTTAAGGTATGTTATATGTGACTTCAATTATTATTATTATTATTATTATTATTATTATTATTATTATTATTATTATTATTTATTATTATTATTATTATTTATTGTTTATTAATGTTGTTGTTGTTGTTGTTGTTGTTGTTTGATCATCGCAAATTTCCTTTTTAAAGACTCTCTCTCTCTCTCTCTCTCTCTCTCCTCTCCTCTCTCTCTCTCTCCATCGACATATCCTTAATTTAAAAAAATCATCATGATGATAATTATTGTTTTTAACCTACTTATCTTAACTCTTCTTCTACTTCTTCTCTCTTCTCTCTTCTTCTTTTCCTCTCATCGAACTTTGTTCTCCTTTAAAGAATTTTGGGGCCAAAATTTTTCCTTTCCGAAATTAGAGGAGAGGCAAACGGAGCGGGGACACAGAATAGCTTTTACTCTCATCAAAAGTGCTGCGTCTCTCACTAGGTTTTTTTATTATTTTTTTTCGTTATTTTCTCTGTTTTTCCGTCATCTCCACTTTTTGTTCATCCTTGATTTTTTTTCTCGAATCAATCCTCATCCTGTTTTTTTTATCTCTCTCTCTCTCTCTCTCTCTCTCTCTCTCTCTCTCGTCTATATATATATATATATATATGTGTGTGTATATATATATAATTATTTATTATATTATTATTAATTATTATTGTTATTATAATTATTATTATTATTATTATCATTATTATATTTATTATTATTATTGGTTGAAATCAGTTATCACCATGAGGTCTTGAGAATCCATCAGTGTGTTACTGGGTGCGTGAGTGGCTAGTACAGTGGTATTGCGTTCGCTTAGCATTCAAATGGCAGCAGATCGATCCCAGTGTGGGACAGAGAGTTTAAACCAAGACCTACTGAATAGGAGGTCGGTCCTCTAGCACCTTGGGAAAGCCTCGCCTACGCCAGGATGTATGTAAGTCTTGGTTTAAACTATTCTAGGAGGACACTCCAAAATCAAACCATTCTTCTCTAGTCTAGGGTAGGGCCATAGCCTCTGTACCATGGTCTTCCACTCTCTTGGGTCAGAGTTCTCTTGCTTGAGGGTATACTCGGGCACACTAATCTATCTAATTTCTCTTCCTCTTGTTTTGTTAAAGTGTTTATAGTTTATATAGGAAATATTTATTTTAAAGTTGTTACTTTTCTTAAAATATTTTATTTTTTCCTTGTTTCCTTTCCTCACTGGGCTATTTTCCCTGTTGGAGCCCCTGGGATTATAGCATCCTGCTTTTCCAACTAGGGTTGTAGCTTACCAATTAATAATAATAATAATAATAATAATAATAATAATAATAATAATAATAATAATAATAATAATAATAATAATAATAATAATAGTAATAATAATTCAAATACCCAATTAGGAAAATCATTCCACAACCTGGTCACAGCTAGAATAAGACTTCTAGAATACTGTGTAGTATTGAGCCTCAGGATGGAGAAGGCCTTGACTATTAGAATTAACTGCATGTGTTTGTACACCCCAGTGCAATGGGGCCTTGGTCTTGTTGACGTTCTGATGATACTGGCACTGAAACCAGATGCCTTTTATAGATCAGCATTTCGTATCTCCCTTGGGTATGCAACGCTGTGCATCGGGCAATGCAGGCGCAGGCGCACTTTGCCAGTATTCCATTACCAGCCGTAATCCCGTGTCATTCAGGTATTCGAAGCGACCTCGGGTCTGGATTAAAGACACATCAACGTTGACCAAGTCCAAGATTAGTTCGGATGCCAGGAATATCCTTCTGAATCAGAAGGATCAAATACTCTTATTTGTTTTTATATATTCGTTCATTCATTTTTTTCCATGAATGCAAGGTGCTTTGTAAGGATTAATCGACTCGTGCATATAGAAGCAGGGGGGTATGTATACATGGTTTAAATGTTTGTATAGGTTACTACAAGCGTGATTTTTATGTGCGCATGTATATGTGCTTTTATACATGTGTGTGTATATATATATATATATATATATATATTTATATATATACACATATATATATTTATCTATTTATTTATTTATAATATATATGTATATATATATATATATATATATATTTATTTATATAAATATATATATATATATATATATAATATATTTATATATATGCATATATATATATATATATATATGTGTGTGTGTGTGTGTGTATATACATGCGTAAAATAATTTGTATTGTAAATATACATTACGATCGATATAGAGTTTTAACTACTAAAGAGAGACACTTTTCAGTTGGCTCACTTTTCTCCCGGTTACCAATGAAGTGAAAAAAAAAATAATACAAATTAAATGATACAAAACAAAACAATTATGATTTGTTACTTCTGAAGGTTTATGAAAAGGTTATATTGTCTATTTAGCTTTTATAACCCGTTGTTCATAACACGTGTTGTTACACTTATAATCTTTATATCGTTGATAACAGT
>NW_027169426.1:17500-25000 GCF_036898095.1 Palaemon carinicauda
AAGCCTTGATATGTTGGGGACAAATGGCGTGACAGTGGAGCTTTGGTTTGCTGCTCATTATCCTGGGTCCTTATATCTGCGAATCTCTCTCTCTCTCTCTCTCTCTCTCTCTCTCTCTCAAAAAAAAAAAAAAAAAAAATCTCTCAATTTTTGTTTACCTTCAAGCAAAATGTGTCCAGTACCTTCATAATTCTCTCTCTCTCTCTCTCTCTCTCTCTCTCTCTCTCTCTCTCTCTCTCAAAAAAAAAAAAAAAAAAAAATCTAATTTTTGTTTACCTTCAAGCAAAATGTGTCCAGTACCTTCATAATTCTCTCTCTCTCTCTCTCTCTCTCTCTCTCTCTCTCAAGCGGAAATTGGTCTCCAAGAAAGGACTAAAAACTCTTAGGCATCAAAAATACTTGTTACACCCCTCTCTCTCTCTCTCTCTCTCTCTCTCTCTCTCGAGGAAATTGTCTCCAAGAATGGACTAAAAACTGAGGCATCAAAAATATTTGTAAGTCTCTCTCTCTCTCTCTCTCTCTCTCTCTCTCTCTCAAGAGCCAATTATCCCCAAGAATGGACTAAAATCTCTGATGCATCCAAAATATTTGTAACCCCCTCTCTCTCTCTCTCTCTCTCTCTCTCTCTCTCTCTCTCTCTCTCTCTCGTAACTTCAAAGAAAGTGGAAGAAAAGACGAGACAAGGACGAGCATCTCGCTACAATATTCCACAGACTCTCCTTCAACACAAAACCGCAGACAGTTATCTTCGTGGCATTGTTAAACTCCCCCACTCACACACAATAAACCTTTCAGGGAGAGACGAAACAAGAGGGAGATATAATACAGATGCTGACTTATTTTTAAGAAACCGTGAATTCCACTAAAAGAGAAGTATCAGTGTTGACGAGAGAGAGAGAGAGAGAGAGAGAGAGAGAGAGAGAGAGAGTTAGTTACAAGGATTTTGGATGTTTCAGACTTTTTAGTCCATCCGTGGAGGACTATTAAATTGTGCTCTTTGGAGAGAAAGTATCAGCGTTGAGAGAGAGAGAGAGAGAGAGAGAGAGGAGTTACAAGGATTTTGGATGTTTCAAACTTTTTAGTCCATCCGTGGAGACTCCATTTGCTCTTTGGAGAGAGAGAGAGAGAGAGAGAGAGAGAGAGAGAGCGAACTACTGATGATAATGGACAGCAAAATCTATGATTAATGGCCAACACTAAGTAACTGAATTTGCGAAACTCAGACGGATGTCGGAAAGCTGGAATTTTGTCGTCATTAAAACTTTTGATACATTCATTAAGAAGCAGTTTTTTTTTCTTATATTCTTCTGACTTATTTCTCGAAGGGAGACGCATATATATTCTCTCTCTCTCTCTCTCTCTCTCTCTCTCTCTCTCTCTCTTCTCTCTCTCTCTCTCTCTCTCTCATGGATGTAAAATCTGAAACTAGTTTTGAAGTAATGTCATACATGTACATTTTTCTCCTTTTGTGAAATATATATATATATATATATATATATATGATGTTATATGCGAATGTACAAGCTTTCTTACAGCATGCATGTATGCAATTAAGTTCTTACTTGTGAACGAGTAACCTCCTGAATGTTATTAAAAATATTTGTACGGAAGGTAATACATTATAATGTATTAATGTGTTATGTGTCTGTCTATAAATTTAACCGTTTGTAAGGAACTGTTGGAGGAGGAAAACATCTGCAGTTCATTGCACACTGAAACTTTTACCGAGATCGGATATTTGATTTCACGTTGGATTTACTTCTCAATCTTGAAAGGTAAATCGTTCGTTATTCTCAGGAATATGATTACAATACACTGGGTCTTGTAAGCAAATTTATATTTGTTTACATACTATAAATTATAAGTGAGAGAAAGTAACAGATTGTATATCTCATTTACTACTAGATTGTAAATAGCGTTTACTACTAGATTAATAGTGCCCAAAAATATACCAGGAAAACTAAGGAAGGCACACAGGACATTAATCTACTACGCACCAGCATCGATAATGCAGCGACTATTTAAAGCGCTGCCAGCTCATCTAAGAAACATATCAGGAGTGAGCGTAGATGTGTTTAAGAATAAGCTCGATAAACACCTAAGATGCATCCCAGACCATCCAAGACTGGAAGATGCAAAATACACCGGAAGATGCATTAGCAACTTTCTGATGGATATACGAGGTGCCTCACACTGAGGGACCCTGGGGAAACCCAAACATAGAATAAGGCAATAAGGTAAGGCTCTCTCTCTCTCTCTCTCCTCTCTCTCTCTCTCTCTCTCTCTCTCTCATCCCAGACCATCCAAGACTGGAAGATGCAAAATACACCGGAAGATGCATTAGCAACTCTCTGGTGGATATACGAGGTGCCTCACACTGAGGGACATGGGGGAACCCAAACATAGAATAAGGCAATAAGGCAATGCATGCTTCACATGTGCTAAACAAATTTATTCTCATACGCAATACTTTTTGCAGAGGTGTGTATTGGGTTTTAACCATTCTAGAATCCCATTGGAGGTTTGAAGACTCACGAGAGACTAATAAATTGAATTTTCGATCTGGTTTGTGTCAATGTCGCCTTATCCAATTGTTCTGCTTCCCCGCCTGATTTAGACGGCCGAATATTTATCGCGTATAAAGTGAGTCTCTCTCTCTCTCTCTCTCTCTCTCTCCTCTCTCTCTCTCTCTCAGGCGTTACGAGTGTTAGACTGTCTGTTGAAAAGATGAAGGAAGGAATAGCAACAATTTCTCTCTCCTCTCTTATAATGAGTCATTTGCATATGCATATGTCTTTGTATATACTGAACTTTTCAGACTTCATTTCCAATTGGAAGAAGCACAATTGTTAGAATCTTAAATTGGGATTTGTATAGAATGATTGTTAATGCCTTTTGAGTAATATTAACGTTTACAATATTCATTCTTCGTTGTAACTTCAATTGTGTAATTGGAGGCGGCGATGAGTGAAATTTTGACCTAAGTCATGATGACATTTTATAGAAATCATTCCATACTTGTTTTGACGATATTGAAATTTAGAAGGTGGGCAATTTCTTTTCTATGGTGTGGTGGGTTTGGATTTAAGAGCCCACAAATTAACAAACCATATTTATACTGTCAAAGGTCAAGTTAACCCCACGGTTCAAATTCAATTAACTAAATTTTATGCTAAGTAAATTATAAAATTGAATTATTAAGTCATGGAATTTAATATTTATAATCAAACACAATAATTACAGGAAAAACAAAACCATTGACGTACTACAAAATATGGTAATCTGCATAACCACTTAAAATGTAACTATAAATAACGACTTACAAAACTTAGAAGATGGTTCTCCATTGGTGTTAACTAGGTAGGAGCTGAGACGAGACATACTAAGTCGAAAGTGTTTAGAACAAAAGTTAGCTGCCTTTGACTGCAGCACCAATGAGAACAAAGCAGAAACAGGAAAGTGAGAGGATGTTTTACCACTCCCTTCACTGCCCCCAACACTTTGCATCCTTCATTCACTCTCTGACATACATCTGCTTCCACTCCACCATTTGCTGCAACAACAGACCCCAAGTACTTGAACTGATCCACATCCTCAAGTAACTTTCCATTCAACATGACATTCAACCTCGCACCACCTTCCCTTCTCGTACATCTCATAACCTTACTCTTACCCACATTAACTCTCAACTTCCTTCTCTCCCACACCCTTCCAAATTCTGTCACTAATCGGCCAAGCTTCTCTTCCGAGTCTGCAACCAGTTTGCCCCCTGTGGCCGCGGGGACATAACAATTAGAAAAGCGCCAACGTATCCCTGCGTGTCTAAGAGGCGACTAAAAGGGACGGGACGATGGGGCTTGGAACCCTCTCTCCTGTATTATATACTCCTGTGAGACATCGAAGAGGTGGACCTGGGGGGGAGAGTGACTGCTCCCCGCACTCTAGTCGGTTAGTTTGTCGTGTTAAATGTTGGCCACTAAAGCAAAACTACGAGATTAGTAGCAGCACCGTGCCCAAATGTACCCCAGACCATTAATGAAGGGGCTTATTTAATGGTCTTGGCAGTCAATGATGGGTGATAAGGATAGCCTAAATCACCATCGATTCACTTCTGAAGTGTCCTAACACTTTTCCCCCAAGTAATTCTGTTTTTATTTTTCTCCTCCAGCTGCTTTACAGTCATTGTACGGTTAGCTTTTAACTTGCTTTTCATAAAACATAAGGCACGTAAGGACTGCTTCTTTGGGGACCACACCGCCTTGCAAGTATACAGGGTTTGGATTCTGCTATGATATTACATACTGTTCGTTTTATAATATCCACTTCAGCACTTATTTAGTTGGAAGATAAACCTAACTTAGTACACACATTTATCGTAATATTTTCTCGACTGGTATAACTCCCAGGCATGATAACACACAACTAAAACGAAAAAGGTGCCGAGACGCTTGCGACATTCACTAAAACGAAAAAGGTGCCGAGACGCTTGCGACATTCACTCACGAAGGTTAGAAGGTAACTGATCATACTCAGAGTTGTCACTATGATTTTTGTGAATGTAAGAGATCAGGACATTGAAAAGTACCAGATTAAACCAAAAAGTACCAAATTTATTGAATACGGATTTAACTTACGTGATTCACTTAAGGTGTCATCAGACTCTCCTTCTTCCTGTGACATATCCACACTTTCCACAGTTGATGTTGAAGGTGCGTTTGACCATTTCTTATCATTTTTTTTCTTTCGGCTGCAGTGATTCTTGCCATGTTTTGCTGTTCACACCATGTAACAGACTCATGCTGTGAAGTAGTCCATTGAGCATGTCTGTTTACATTCTAGATCTATTTTTTTTCTTTATATATGTTACCCAAATGTTTCACAATAGCATACTGGTGCTTGCATGAGGCACCATTCCTCCCAGCCATGCATGTGCAAGTAGATATTGAAGTCTCATAATAAAATGTCAAGTTTTTATTGGCGTCTCGCTTCATAGTTGTGCGCATCAATTCGTGATGCTATCTTTGTGCATTGATGATCCTTCAGGGAAAAATATCTTGGAAATAGTAACATCCACACGCCCATTGGCAAGGTCTGTCAGACGGTGTTCATGATAAGATGTTAGTCGTGTGACCAAGAAGTCCAGTAATTGTACAATATTGTACGCATGGACGCGTTAAAAAATTTCATCTTTGAGAATCCTCATGGCTGCTTCTGCATAATTATTAGTATTGTTCCCACGGACAAACGAGTCACGCTGGTAACAAACAGCCCAAGCCTGACGACGATCACACAGCTTCTTACAGTGGACCAAATAGTTCGAGTACAGACGTGGTATGCCATTAACCTTTAGCCCTGCATAAGTCTCCTCAAGAGCTTGAACACTACTGGCAAATGTCATTTTCTTCACAAGTAAAAGCAACTGAGGGACGATGATCCTTTCTGATATTGTTCTTCCCCTTCCCACAATTCCAAACTGCCTGAAGCAAGTGAAAAACACAGAGGATCAATGTAGCCTCAGGAAAGACATTATGAAGACTGCCTTTCTGCCTCAATGTCATAAGACAGGAAACACCAGAGGTTCATTAGAACCTCGACCAAAAAATGCATTTTCTACCTCACTATCCTTAGACAAGAACACCAGAGGTCTATTGACCTCGACCAAAATATGTATTTTCTGCCTCACTGTCCTCAGACAAGAACACCAGAGGTCTATTGATCTCGACCAAAATATGTATTTTCTGCCTCACTGTCCTCAGACAAGAACTCCAGAGGTCCTTTGGAACCTCAACCAAAAAATGTATTTTCTGCCTCACTGACCTCGGACAAGAACACCAGAGGTCCATTGGAACCTCGACCAAAAATGCATTTTCTGCCTCACTGTCCTCAGACAAGAACACCAGAGGTCTATTGGAACCTCGACCACAAAATGCCTTTTCTGCCTCACTGTCCTCAGACAAGAACACCAGAGGTCCATTGGAACCTCAACCGAAAAAATGTATTTTCTGCCTCACTGCCCTCAGACAAGAACACTAGAGGCCCATTGGAACCTAAACCAAAAAATGCATTTTCTTCCTCACTGTCCTCAGACAAGAACACCAAAGGTCCACTCGAACCTCGATCAAAAATGCATCTTTCGGTATAATCTCTAAATAGAGCTTTAAAACCCAAGTTATTCAGTCTTGTGACTCAGATATTACTATAAAACATCAAAGAGGCAATCCACCTGCTGCACTGTAGGTCAACATCATGAAGATTCGGAAATCGTATTTGTTCATACATCCTGGTGCATCAATAAACACAAGTTCCCCACTATAGTTGTGGTGCTGGTGCACACGTTTCTTTAGTAGTGTACCAAGAGCAATGAAGAGTTTGTCAGTTGTGTGTTTTATTTTACCGCAGACCTCTCCTTGCTCACTACTGTACTCTGCCCACTTGCAGCACAATAGGCTTTGTCAAATATCTTCCTTTACAACCTAAAATAGATAAGGAATATTTGTTAGCAAATCAGTTGAAAATACCATATTGTATTTTTGTATTTTGCTTGACACTTGTTCACAATACACCTTTACACCCCTAAATTTAAAAAAATGGGTTGTAATTCAAAATAAATAAACTTAATTTTAAACAACTTACTTTAATATCAATACACATATGACTGAGGTCTTTTATCATCTGTATATCAATTTTACCTGTGACAGAACTGTCTTCTTTGTCTGCATCTTTTCCCACGTCTATGTGGGGTTGATGTTTCTGGCCAGCTTTCTCCATCTAGCATTAATTTCATTCTGATAATATTCACTGTCCATGTTCGTTTTGGCAAATTTTTCATGGCCGGATGCCTTCCCTGCCGCCAACCCTCCCCATTTACTCGGATTTGGGACCGGCACCAAGTTGAGGCTGGCTTGCCCCCCCCCCCCCCCCCCTCAGTGGCTGGGTTTGTGACAGAACTGTATATCAGGACAATTGGCACGGCCTGCAGCTTCATAAACAATCATTCCCATGCTATAGTTGCATATGTCACTTACGTGCATTCAGTGCATGTGCAGGAGAATGACCTTTGGCATATAACTTTGTGGAGATCTTAATGGTTTTCTCACTAACGTCTCATTGCTTAAGAGTTTCTGCACTGTTGATCCTATGGTTTTGAATGTGCTTGATTTTGACCAGAGCTGGATAGGTCTGAAATTAAACATCTATGACTCTGTGAACTTTTGTCTGAGGGAGTCATCAGCAGGAGAATGACCTTTGGCATATAACATGATGGTTTTCTCACCAATGTCTCGATGCTTTAGGGTATCTGCGCTGTTGATCCTATGGTTTTGAATGTGCTTGATCTTAACCACAGCTGGATAGGTTTGAAAGTAAAGATCTATGACTGTAAACTTTTGTCTGAGGGAGTCATCATGAACAAAAGGAAAACTGACCTTAAAGAGAGTTTAGGTACTGTGGTTATTTATGGAGTCTGAGCCAATATTTAGCATTTAATAATTTGTTAAAAAA
>NW_027169426.1:27500-38922 GCF_036898095.1 Palaemon carinicauda
TAACTTGCTGGGGTAAACTGTATCATTTGAATGGATTAGTGTCTCGTACGACCGCATCGTTGTGGGACTGTATTATGCAATCCCTTAGAAACCTCCGGGCTCTTATTCAGAACAGGATGGTAATGCAGTCGGAATGAGGGATTGCAACAAGTAGTACCAGCCAAATCATTGCCAAGAATCAGCTGGACTCCTGGCATGGGTTCTTTATTGATGATTGCCACCTTCTCTAACCTGGACTTGGAGTACTCCAGGTAGACTGCATGAAGTGGCAAGATCTGACCTGGCACACACCAAAGGATCATCTGGTCCCCTGGCATGGGTTCTTTACTGATGATTGCCACCTTCTCTAACCTGGACTTGGAGTACTCCAGGTAGACTGCATGAAGTGGCAAGATCTGACCTGGCACACACCAAAGTATCATCTGGTCCCCTGGCATGGGTTCTTTATTGATGATTGCCACCTTCTCTAACCCAGACTTGGAGTACTCCAGGTAGACTGTATGAAGTGGCAAGATCTGACCTGGCACACACCCAACTAGTACAGTCTCCCCACAGTCCGAGAGAACTCATTGAATGGCAATACCGAGCGATGCAGAAGGGTTGTTCTGCCCCGGTATCACGAAGAATCCTTATAGTGTTAGGACCGGCTCCCTGTTCTTTCAATGACACAGAACCACTATGCTGGAAGGATTCCCTCCCTGCAGTGACACTTTCTTTCGGTATCCCACATCCTGTCATGTTGAAGTGTACCAACTTCACAGGGTCCTTATTGCTTGAGCAGCATTGACTTGCGTCGTGCCTAAGGTTACCGCTGTGAGTACATCTATTTCCCTTTGACCGTGTAGCTAGACTAGCACTTGGAGGGGTGAGTCCCTGAGGTTTGGTTGGGGAATTCCCTGACACGGCAGGTGGGTACTGTGGCCACTTGATATCCTCCATTGGTAGGAGGATAAGTGAAAAAAATGAATGGGGCTTTCCCATCGATTTTGGAGCATGCTCTGAGATGGAGTCCTGCTGAACTGCCTTTGGACAGTTGAGACTTCCCATTCATCTGCTAAAAGGGTGGCTGTGAATGAACCATATTCACCTTCCTTTCCTCCTGGTAGTCACGTGCCTCTCCTGATACAGTATTCAAGAATTGCTCTAACTACATGAGTTTCTTTACCTTTTCCAAACTCTTACTGGGTAGTGCAGCGTTGATCCATCGTCCATAAGCTATGGTCATTCCACTTTTTTACCGTTTTCCATATTTTGATTTTTTCCGTTGAAAGAAAGTATTCAGAAAGATATTAGATTCTAAGGGACAAAATCAGATAAAAAAAAAAAAACGTTCGTGTCTTCTCAGCAATGCTTAAAGCTGATTCACTCACAGTTTCCTCCAGGAGCAAGAACCTGTGACGGGCCGAGTGAAGGTTGTGACTCAAAGGCAGGATGAAAGCAACCGAGTCACAACCTTCTCTCGGCCCGTCACATTGGTCACTCCGGGGTCACCAATGTGACGTTCATGTTCAACCAAAAAGCTCACCGGTTAACAGTTCTTCTTCTTTGTCTACATCTTTTCCCACTTCTATGTGGGGTCGATGTTTCTGGTCAGCTTTCTCCATCTACCTCTGTCCCACACCTCATCACCGGTTAATCCCTTTGATCGAAGGTCATCTTTGATACAGTTCATCCACCTTCTCTTTGGTCTCCCTCTCCTTCTCGTTCCCTGTACCTCCATTTCCACCAGTCTCCTCCCAATATACTGTTCATCTCTTCTCATGACAAGACCATACCATCTCAGTCTACTTTCTTCACCGGTTAATCCCTTTGATCGAAGGTCATCCTTGATACAGTCCATCCACCTTCGCTTTGGTCTCTCTCCTTCTCTTATCAGTTCGAGGGGAGAGCGAAAATACAAGCATAATATATACAAAAATGAAATGTTACTATGTACGATCGTGTGACACACGGCTGGTACAAACCCTTGCAAGCATAAAGTTAGCTTAATATCAAATAACAACAACAACAACTGCAATGGGAATTTCAGCATCATCAACAATAAAAGCCTTTTACTAAGAAATAGAAAAATGATAACACCATATTTCGAGTTCCGTCATAAGGCAGAGAAATCGTATGATGTACATAACACATTTTATTACTTTCCTGCAAATTGAAGTTTCTTGCCAAGAGTCTGTTTGCAATAAAGTTCAATCCATCTCGGTAACCACATCTTCAATTGGTCCAATCTCATTTTATTTACGAACTTCCTCGCTCCAGACGCTCTTTCAAGACATTTTATTGACGACATTGAAGTCTTGTTTGCAAAATGAGAAACGTGCAAAATTTTTTGATGCAGATCGTGTTGTTTATATAAAGCAGAGAATTACAGATTTTGCATATTGAGCATTTGTTCTCAGTTACGTGAACGAGAGGAGGTATCGTCGTGGCGAAGCGAACGAGAGGAGGTATCGTTGTGGCGAAGCGAACGAGAGGAGGTATCGTCGTGTCGAAGCGAACGGGAGGCGGTATCGTCTTGGTATCGAGAACGAGAAGCAGCTTCGTTCGATAAGGTATCGTCCCGGTATCGAGAACGAGAAAACGTATCGCCCTGGTATCGCGAAGAAGTATCGCCTGGCGCAAGCACACATTCCTCATCCTGGCGTAGAGAGGGAGAAGTTCTCTTTAAAGAAGAACTCCGTTCTCTCTTAGAAGCAGACTTCTTAATCGGCAACGAGTCGTCTTTACGTCTGTCAGACTGGGCGTGAGGGCGACTAAAGGCTTGTACTAAAGTCAAAAGTTGTTCCTGCATGACAGACATAAAGGATTTAGCAACATCAGCTGGGTCTTGCGGATCCGAAGGGGGGGGGCTGACGAATAACACTCGTATCTTCGGCAGCAGGCTTCGTCCTTTTCACAGGCACGGAGTCGAAATCATCCTCCGATGGACAAGGTTCATAACTGCTAGAACCGGGAGAGAAAGAACGAGACCGTTCGTCGCGGTTCCATCTCCTCTTAGTAGGTCTTGAAGCTTCATACTTCCATTTACGTCTGGACGAATTCGGAGAAGAAAACACATCCGACTCGTCTTTCCCGTGACGGTCAAGAGCAGCCTGGGAATAGACAACAGGACTGTCTGAGGCGACGGCTGACCGAGGGTACGTACCTCTCACCCCCTTTCGGTCATCGACGTACCTTCTCCCTTGGTCCTGGGAGCTTGGTAGAGGTCTAGGCCTAGGGGTATGACAGATTCGGTCGGTCGCCACCTCCACTGCACTAACACAAGCACTTTCACTTTCCTTACCTTTAAAGGCCTCCAGCTGTTCTTTAATGGCCTTCAACTCGGCCGCCAGGCTAGCGTACTGAGGGTCATCCGTAGATACGGAACCTGTAGGAGGTGCAGGAGTTACTACCTCAAGGGAAGGATCAACTTCCAAAGAGGAATCAATAATAGGATCAATAGATAAATCTACGCTAAGTTCGTCTTCCTTACCACTAACAGACTTAGACTTAGACCTAGAAGCTCTCCTAACTCTATCGAGCTCTAGCTTACGCACATAGCGCTTCATAATTAACCAATCTTTCTCATCCAAAACCTTACATTCCCCGCACCTATTATCAAGGGCACAAACAAAACCCCTACAATGAGAACAAACAGTGTGAGGATCAACCGCCATTTTGGGTAGTCTCACCTTACATTCCTCATTCGCACAGATACGGTAATGACTCTTTTCACTCATAATGAAAAACAGCAAAAAAAAAAAAGCTAAGAGAAAACAAAATACTACGATCGCCAAAACCCCAAATCAGAGTACTTCACCAAAAAAAGCAGACTGGTACACCGAGCAGGGAAATCGAAGAAAAAACTCTTAATGACGGACCAACGTGTTATCGATCCGGTCGGCAGAGATGAACTGAAGAACAGAAAACGGGAATGATTCCTCCTACCACCCTTTAACGGGTGTTACCACCCAACCACCACAAGGCGGTTGCCTAGTTTTAGAAAAAATTCTGCCGAAATAGAGATAATTAGCTATGTATATATAACTGCCAGGTAAGTATTCATAAAACTTTGTTTTATCATAAAAACTCCATATTTTGCATATTGAGCATTTGTTCTCAGTTACATCTTTCATAATAGTTTTTTTTTTTGTGGCCTTTTACTAGTTTTTTCTTGTGTGTGTGTGTGTGTAGTGGTCTTTTAAGCGTAACAGTTACAGCTGTAAATAATAGTCTGCATAGTTATTGTTTAACATGGCTTGGATGGATCAGGCAAAATTATCATTATTAATTTTTTTTTTTAATAACGGTCTTCGCAGTTGTTGTCTAACATGGGCTTAGATGGATTAGGCAAAATTATTATTATTATTATTATTATTATTAATTTTTTTTTTTTTTTTTTTTTTTTTTTTTTTTTTTTTTTTTTTTGGTAGTTGCTTGTTACGCCTCACAGTTTTAAATTTCTAAATAGCTGTCTTCATAGTTGTTGTCTAACATGGACGTGGATGAATTAGGCAAAAGGTCAAAGGTCGAAAGCCACTTCTATCCAAAAGCATTTTTTGGGGGGGACTGTGCGAATCAGCTTCAATTGGTGGAAAGGATTTTTGTTGGTCTACAGAGTAAAGAGCGGCTTACCATCACAGTACACACAACTCCTTTGATCCTCTGTATGGACTGTATGAGAGAGAGAGAGAGAGAGAGAGATGAGAGAGAGAGAGAGAGAGAGAGAGAGAGAGAGAGAGAGAGAGAGAGAGAGAGAGAGAGAGAGAGAGAGAGAGAGAGAGAGAGGCCCATTACTCCAGCTTAGCATCATTAGCAATGTCCCTAATAAGTTGACGTTTTACCTAAGTCTAAATGGTAAAATCTTTAAATTTTTCAACTCCATAGTATCAAGGGTAGCTGCCCTTCGTCGAGGTGAAACTTCCTTAGTTCTTTTTTCTTATTTATTCTGTCGTAAAAGTTTCTCCTGTTATCCTGTTTTATTTGTTTCTCGTGTTGATCATTTGCATAGTATTCCAAGTTTTTTTTTTTCTTTATGAAATTTTTTTTTAATGAAAATTTTTTATTGAAACTTTTCTATCGAATTATGGGAACTGTCACTTCTAAATCTTCATCCACACTAAGATAAAATATGTGGAATCAATTTGAAAATTATCTTTGAATTCGTGTCTTCAGTTTTATAGTTTGATGTACTTTGTTTACCTTTTTCCCTAAATACAACAATGTTTTCGAGCGATACAGTTCGTCTCTATAGCATATGGAGTAACATTACACATTTTACTAAAAATACTGACCCCATCAACCCATCCAAAAGTACTAACTTTTTATGCAATTTATTGTCCCAATTAGCCAGGTCAGCTTAATGAATTAGGAATTGCTATGGCCCCAAAAAAGAGCAGGGAGCGAGATTGTGCATACGTTTGTTTGTTGCCTCTGCCAACGAAATTGTAATTTGTCTAAAAAATTGCTGATGGATTCCGATGAGATTTTAACTACTTTTAAGTTTGTTATTTTCTCTTGGGGAGCTGGTAGGAGGTCAAAGGTTAAAAGTTTGAAGGTCGCTCATGAATAGCAGAGGCAAAGGACAGTGATATTACCCTAGGAAGCAGGAAAATGCCCTAGAGACTGACCATATATATTATATGATCAGCGCCCAAGCCCCCTTTTCCATCCAAGCTTGGACCAGGGAGGGCCAGGCAATGGCTGCTGATGACTCAGTAGATAGATCTATAGGCTCTCCCAAACCCCCACAAAGCTTGGCTCACAAGGATGGTAGGGTTGCAGACGCTAAAGGCACTAACGAGTCAGAGCGGGAGTCGAACCCCCGTCTGGCAAACACTAGGTAGAGACGGTCCAACCAGGCCACAACAACCCTTATTCACCTATGTTTGTCTGTATATATATATATATATATATATATATATATATGTATATATATATATATATATATATATATAATTTTTCTACTGCAGGACCAGATGAATTCCATAAATCTGGTTCAAATTCAGGCAATTACTAAATCGAATAAAAGATTCAAATTTGATGATATAAAAAAAGAAACATGAAAATGAAGAAAGGTAACGTGATGTGAATGAAATTCGTCGAATTTTGAAAGTAACTCTGGAAAAAATCTCTTTGAAAGACATGAAATTGCACTTTGAAGAAAGAACCTAAGGGAGATAGATGGAGTGAAGGAAATTCTACTGAAGAAAGATATTAAATAACTAACTGTTTAGAAATGTAAAAATAAGGCAAAGAAGATGAAGAAGGTATAAATAAAAAAAAAATGGGAAATTTTGAAGAATGACCATAAATCATAATTAGAATTTATAAAGGCATAAATGCAAGAATCAAATTAGAAATAATCTAACTCGAAAATGTGAAAATATCAAAATAAAGGTAAAGATGAAAGACAAAGGTGCAAGAATCAAATTTTAATAAAATCTAATTCGAAAATTGGAAAATATCACAATAAAGATAAAGATGAAAGACAAAGGAGAAAGAGGAAGGTTAAGAAAAGACATCATTACCACCGAAGGAAAAAAATTCTCCCCCTGCCAAGCGACATCGACACTCGCTTAAGTTTACACCAGCCGACCTCTTTCCCAACTTCGGGATTGGAAGACAAACAGAGAGATGGAGAAGGATGATATGTAAATACACGCTCATCTAACTTTGCCCTCTATCCAATGTCTCCTTCTTCTCCCTTCCTCTTCTCTCCCTCTCTCTTCTCTCCCTCTCCTTTCTCTGGACTGCCCCTCTCCCTTAGAGTTCCAACTCCCTTCCTCCGTAGGGACACCGAAGTGGTTCATTCTCTTGCTTGAGAGTACACTCGGGCATACTGTTCTATCTAGATTTTCTTCCTCTTATTTTGTGAAAGTTTTTATAGTTTATATAGGAAATATTTATTTTAATGTTGTTACTATTCTTAAAGTATTTTATTTTTCCTTGTTTCCTTTCCGCACTGGGCTATTTTCCATGTTGGGTCCCAAGGGCTTATAGCATCCTGCTTTTCCAACTAGGGTAGTAGCTTAGCATTTAATAATAATAATAATAATAATAATAATAATAATAATAATTAACGATTTGCAAGGAAAAACGGACAGAAAATCCAACTACTGAAACTTGCAACTTAGCAGTGTATATTTTACCATTGCTTGAATAACCAAAATACCCCTTTTCACCTTTTAGGTGTTTTTGATAGAGTAAAAGTTTACTGCTTTTGTATCATGTTTATGCAGCCGAACGAATTGATCTTAGCTGGTTAGAAGATTATAAAAAATAATCGCATCTATAGTTTAATTGTTTTTTAGCGAGGCAGATTTGCACCGACTCGCAGGGGTGCCCTTTTAGCTCGGAAAACTTTCCTGATCGCTGATTGGTTGGATAAGATAATTCTAACCAATTAGCGGTCAGGAAACTTTTCCGAGCTAAAAGGGGACTGCTGCGAGTCGGTGCAAATGCGCCTCATTAAAAGAAGTTGATTATAGCATCTTAGTGGTGACATGTGACGACATTGTATTGCTCTTCTGCATATCCTCTTCGTCAATAATCTTAGATGTCAGGATGCCAGATAACTCTTAATCAGCCAATCAATCTTCTGCTCATCACTTGACAAAGTGTCAATAAGTAGGTATACCCATCAATGCCTCAAAGACACCAAATCTTTCCACTATAGCGACCATAATTATTAGTGAAAGGTACCAAACTAAAATATTTTCATTTATCGTATTATACATTGGAGAAAGCTTCGTCATTTTGTCTCCTGTCTCAAGGTTCTGGTTATCATAGAGATGTAGGTACCTTTTGGAAGCCAAAACTTTGATCTTAATCATGGTGTTGTACACAGCTGGTACAACTCAATTCAGGCTTATATGACTCAACATATACATTGGAGAAAACTTAATAATTTTATCTCCTGTCTCAAGGTTCTGGTTATCATAGAGATGTAGGTACCTTTTGGAAGCCAAAACTTTGTTCTAACTCATAGTGTTGTACACATCTGGTACAACTCAATTCAGGCTTATATGACCAACATATTATACATTGGAGAAAGCTTCGTCATTTTGTCTCCTGTCTCAAGGTTCTGGTTATCAGAGAGACGCAGGTCTTTTTGAAGCCAAAACTTTGTTCTAACTCATGGTGTTTTACACAGCTGGTACAACTCAATTCAGGCTTATATGACCAACATATACATGGAGAAAGCATAGTCATTTTATCTCCTGTCTCAAGGTTCTGGTTATCAGAGAGACGCAGGTCTTTTTGAAGCCAAAACTTTGTTCTTACTCCTGGTGTTATACACATCTGGTACAACTCAATTCAGGCTTATATGACCAACATATTATACATTGGAGAAAGCTTAATCATTTTGTCTCCTGTCTCAAGGTTCTGGTTATCAGAGAGAGGCAGGTACCTTTTTGAAGCCAAAACTTTGTTCTTACTCATGGTGTTGTAAACAGCTGATAGAACTCAATTCAGGCTTGTATGACCAACATATTATACATTGTAGAAAGCTTAATAATTTTATCTCCTGTCTCAAGATTCTGGTTATCATAGAAATGTAGGTACCTTTTTTAAGCCAAAAACTTTCTTACTCATGGTATTGTACACACTGGTACAACTCAATTCAGGCTTAAATGACCAACATTTACATTGGAGAAGGCTTAGTCATTTTATCTCCTGTCTAAAGGTTCTGGTTATCATAGAGATGTAGGTACCTTTTTGAAGCCAAGAGTTTGTTCTTACTCATGGTTTTGTACACAGCTGATACCACCCAAGTCAGGAGTATATGACCAACATATTATACATTGGAGAAAGCTTAGTCATTTTATCTCCTGTCTCAAGGTTCTGGTTATCATAGAGATGTAGGTACCTTTTGGAAGCCAAACCTTTGTTCTTACTCATGGTGTTGTACACAGTTGGTACCACCCAAGTCAGGAGTATATGACCAACATATTATACATTGGAGAAAGCTTAGTCATTTTGTCTCCTGTCTCAAGGTTCTGGTTATCATAGAGATGTAGGTACCTTTTGGAAGCCAAACCTTTGTTCTTACTCATGGTGTTGTACACAGTTGGTACCACCCAAGTCAGGAGTATATGACCAACATATTATACATTGGAGAAAGCTTAGTCATTTTGTCTCCTGTCTCAAGGTTCTGGTTATCATAGAGATGTAGGTACCTTTTGGAAGCCAAACCTTTGTTCTTACTCATGGTGTTGTACACAGTTGGTACCACCCAAGTCAGGAGTATATGACCAACATATTATACATTGGAGAAAGCTTAGTCATTTTGTCTCCTGTCTCAAGGTTCTGGTTATCATAGAGATGTAGGTACCTTTTGGAAGCCAAACCTTTGTTCTTACTCATGGTGTTGTACACAGTTGGTACCACCCAAGTCAGGAGTATATGACCAACATATTATACATTGGAGAAAGCTTAGTCATTTTGTCTCCTGTCTCAAGGTTCTGGTTATCATAGAGATGTAGGTACCTTTTGGAAGCCAAACCTTTGTTCTTACTCATGGTGTTGTACACAGTTGGTACCACCCAAGTCAGGAGTATATGACCAACATATTATACATTGGAGAAAGCTTAATAATTTTGACTCCTGTCTCAAGGTTCTGGTTATCATAGAGATGTAGGTACCCTTTTGAAGCCAAGACTTTGTTCTTACTCATGGTGTTGTACACAGCTGATACAATTCAAATCAGGCTTATATGACCAACATGTGTTATACATTGGAGAAAGCTTAGTTATTTTGACTCCTGTCTCAAGGTTCTGGTTATCATAGAGATGTAGGTACCTTTTGGAAGCCAAAACTTTGTTCTTACTCATGGTGTTGTACACAGCTGATACAACTCAAATCAGGCTTATATGACCAACATATTATACATTGGAGAAAGCTTCGTCATTTTGTCTCCTGTCTCAAGGTTCTGGTTATCAGAGAGATCCAGGTCTTTTTGAAGCCAAAACTTTGTTCTTACCCATGGTGTTGTACACAACTGGTACAACTCAATTCAGGCTTATATGACTCAACATGTGTTATACATTGGGGAAAGCTTAGTTATTTTGTCTCCTATCTCAAAGTTCTGGTTATCAGAAAGATGCATGTACCTTTTTGAAGTCAAAACTTTGTTCTTACTCATGGTGTTGTACACAGTTGGTACAACTCAAATCAGGCTTATATGACCTATAATAGTATTCCTAAGGTATAATGTGGTAGCGTGAACGCAATAAGAATCCTAAAAGTTCCTTATATGTTTTTCAGTTTTTTCTAAGTTTGGATTATTTTTCCCTGTTAGCATGTAAATTGGTTTACATCACAGTTGGTTTCACAATATATTTAGGAAACAATGTTTTCCAAATTCATATAGTGATAGTTTACGTAACTTCTGCAATTCATTAGATATTCTTATATCTCCTGATGGCATAATCTTATCAAAATCACACTTTTTCCCCTTAAGGAAGTCCCATCTTTTTTCTTTTGACAATGGTTATTCATTGCTATCATCATCACATTCAATCTCTTGTTCAGCTTCTAGGTCTCTCATTGGTTCATATTCATCCTCTGGATCATCAGCCACATTCTCTCTATCACTTTCTTGATCACGAGAATCTCTAGTAGCTGGTGGAATGACAACTATGTTTACTATATGACCTGAAGATCCTGATGCATCCAGTGCTTCTTGAACTGTGGCAGCCTTTGTTGTGACTCGTTTTCTGTCAAATGATCTACAAGAATTTGCATACTGAGTTAGTTTTTTGTAATGCTGCATATTAAAAGTTTAAATGACATATTATAATAATCAGTTACAGTTAATCACTAGAAAGGAATATGTATGTGTGTGTGTGTATATATATATATATATATATATATATATATATATATATATATATATGTATATATAATTATATTTATATATTCTTATATATATACAGTATATATATATGTATATATATATATATATATATATGTATATATATACATATATATATATATATATATATATATATATATATATAGATGTATATATAGATGTATATATATATACATACATATATATATATATATATTTATATATATATGTATATATTTATATATTCTTATATATATACAGTATATATATATATATATATATATATATAGATATATATATATATATTATATATATACACACACACACACACATATATTTCAAAAAGAGAGTCGCAAATTAGTGAAGAGACATTGATTACCTCTTGAATGGGCACAAAAGTTCAAGCGTTGAAGAGTCCGCTGATGTTGTAGGATGAAAAAAAGGAGTTTTGACCCAACCCCAGTGACGTAGAGACGTGTCGTAGGACGTGGCTCTCACACCTCCAGCCAAAGCCCCACATTCCATGGGGACGGTTGAGTGGGTTTCGCTTCCAGGACTCGGCTCCCTTTGTCAGCCAACACCCTC
>NW_027169427.1:17500-25000 GCF_036898095.1 Palaemon carinicauda
GATGGAAGTTCCTTGTATTCCTTTTTGCGTAGCTTAACAACTCGGTGTTTTTTCCTGTTTTTCTCGCAAATCTTGGATTTATTCGACTTTTCATGGCTTCTTCGTCTTCGTCGGCCTCTGATAAG
Organism: Palaemon carinicauda; assembly: GCF_036898095.1. Taxonomy (NCBI): domain Eukaryota; kingdom Metazoa; phylum Arthropoda; class Malacostraca; order Decapoda; family Palaemonidae; genus Palaemon; species Palaemon carinicauda. The sequence goes on from NW_027169427.1 coordinate 17,626, forward strand.
TTGAGTATAGTGTCTGTTATGTATAAATGTAGGCTCTTGGTAAAATTTTGAGTGATTAATAGGATTAATCTTTGATACAAGAGCCGTAGCCTACCAGAGGTGTCCTGGACACTGTCGCTCGCTAGGTATAAATTAGTTAGTCAGAGCGACATTCCTGGTTGTTTTGCTTTAATGAATTTTAGCTATTTAGCATTACATAGGATTTCCTTTCGTGCTTAGTATTATTTGGCGAAGTATTCGCCATTCTGGCCTACGCTAGGCCATGTAGCCTAGTCGTTTGGTCCTAGTACTTCATGCATGATTTGGGTTTTTCCAAGTGTAATTAAAATTTTATTGAAGCTTTAGGATATATTTTATACATTTTAGACTGTGTGGAATATTTCCAAGATTGTATACGTGTGAGTTTCGGTGAATTAGGTAATCGATTCTTTTGGTGCCTAGGCTATTTGCTTATGGAGCCTTAGTATACTTTATCATACTCCCCGGTTGCTTTCTTTTCTTCGGAGAAGGTATGCAATCCCTTTCCCTCTGTTTAAGCCTTGGGCTTATCCCTAAGTGGTTTTTTCCGAATTTATTTTCGATAAAACTATACTAGGGTGTTACTGTACCTTACTGTTCCTGTAGTTATGGTTCAAGAGGGACAGAACAACAGAGTTTTTAGTCTGAGTCTGTGTTGTCTGGCTTGGGGCAGAGTCCCCCTAGCTGACCTAACACATACAAATGGAGCTTAGCTCCCTTAGGTCACTACCGAAGGTTTCTGTAGTTATGATTCCTTCTTTTGTGATCTACCAGACTAGTCCTGTTGCTGTTCTCGGGGGAGGATAAGTTCTTCCCTTGGGAGTAGCAACGCCTTCCTTGCTTTCGTGCTCTGGAAGCTGGCAAGTATTGCTGGCCTTTCCCCTTAGATCTCCCTTAGGCTAAGATAAGTTTCTTGGCTGCGGGTGATCTGTCACTAAAGCAAGGTTGGCAGGACCCTCTTGTCCCTTCCCCCTCTATCTCCGTAATGGCCTAGCCATTACTGTACTGTACCTTGCAGAGCTGGCCGGCAGGGGTCTTACTGTACTGTACGTCGTTCTACTTCTGGACCTAGTATAGGTTGGGATGTGGAATTGACTCAGCCCATTGCCGGCCGGCAGAGCTGCTGGCCGGCAAGGGTCTTTTGTTTTCGAGTGCTGCCCGGACCTCTCTTGGTCCCTCATCCATGCCTACCGGCAGAGCCGGACGGCATTGGTCAAGGAAGCCTGAATTAGTTTCTTCCCTTCCTTATATGCACTCTTTCGGTTGCCGGGCTTGGAGGTTGTGTACACTCTTATCCCGGCATCCATTCTATTTTTCTTCTAGTGCTGTACCTGTCCCGGCTGCCGGCCTATGAGGCCGGCAGCCGGGCAGGTGTAGTCCTCTGGTTCTTTTGCTGCCGGCTGGCATCGGTCTTGTACCTTTGCCGGCCGGCTTATGTCAGTCCTTGTCTGCCGGTCACCAAGAGTGTGGCTGGCAGCTGGGTACTACCTTGTGTAGTTGCTGGCCGGCAGCCATTGCCGGCCAACACTGGCTGTTACCGGCCGGCAGTTGCTGCCGACCGGCACAGGCATTTGAACCAGAGTGCTGCCACCCTATAGCTGTTAAGTAGTATACTTTAAAGCTAGTTGTGGTGTGTGCCGGCCGGCAAAGGCAGGCCGGCACACATCCCCCTATACTGTACTAGTATTCTTCTGTATAGCATATACAGTAAGAAGAAAACTATAGTAAAGGTTTTGGTACAGCACTGTATCTTCTAACACTATTGTGTTTTCTTGCACATCCCTTTGCTGTTGCCCTCAGATAGGAAGCTGAGTTCTTCCCTGTCTATTATCCAGGATTTTAAAATCATTGCTTAGGTGTGAGCTCCACCTGTTTCCTCTGGAAACCTTGCATTGGTTACTCTAGAAGAGATAAACCATTTTTGATTTTATTATCTGGAAGGCTGCAACAATGGGTTGTGAGGGAAACACAAGTGTGTGTCTTTCCTTTCTGAATTGTTATGCTATACTATGCATATCCAGTGATACATAGTTCACTTGATACTCATGGAAATTTCTTCTCTTTACAGAAGGACACTCCGAAGTGGGGAAGTGCTTTCTGCAATGTCAGCAGCAAGAACCTCTGCGGACATGAGTTTTGTAGGAGACACGCAGCATACGCTGTCTCCAAGGATGATCTCCGGTATTGGGACCCTCAGGTATGTACTGTGTGCACTAACCTGATTAATGAGACATTTAAATAGCTAGGAAGAAGCTTCGTACCTGGGTAAGGGGCTTCCAAAAGAACACTTCTGGCCCTTATCTTCCAAGTGAGAAGATGAGGGCGTATCTTTTCCCTAAGGCATCAGCTGATGCAGTGATTCCCCAGCCTCAAGAGGAGATCCCCTAAGTTCAGATCCAGGTGGATGCTGAAGTCGCGGTCGCGATGCAAGACATCCAGCTAAATGACAGGATGTCTGATGTGGACGGGTGTCAGGAGGAAGACCTCCTGGCAGAAGCCCAGGATGAAGTTCAAGCCCCTCTACATCGGCCGGTCTCCCAGTAGAGCTGGGACAGGCCCTCTCTTCTATTGTTGGAATGATCCAACAAATGCAGAAGGAGAATCAGGAGAAGGCGGCTGCAATGGAACTGCGAATGCAGTGCCTTGCAGAATCACATGGGCCCCAGAAAAAGCTCAATGTGAAAGACCTTCCCTTGTGCTCAGATGCTAACCCATGGAGGTATGCTGAGCACATGCCGATGACGACTGGAAAGATCGTCATCTCGGATAAGCTGGGCTCAGTTCCCCTGGAGGGTGGAATTCTGGCCCAGCAAGGCATCATATCCGGACTGTTATGTCCGGCTGAGGAAGGAACCAGCTTCAAAGGAGGAGACAGAGCCGAAGGAGGTCATAGTGATGGACCATGCTAAGGCTCAAGCTCTACTTTCATCCTCGATGAAAGAGAGGGGCTTCTCTAACTCAAAGGTAGCTGCATTGAATAGGAAGCTCCCTTCCTTTGTGTCCTCGCCTACTAGAGCCTTCCCCCTTTTACAGAAAGGGTTTCTGGCTGTACTAAAAGCAATCGAGGCCGGCAAGTCTTGCCCCTCCCTAGAGGAGTGTAAACCCTTGTCGCTGGCCCTGCCTATGGACCACAAAGACTGGAAGGACGTCCATCTTACGTTCTCAGTGGGAAAGTTGGAGGCTGATATTGCCGGACGTCAGTTCGGCAAGGACCTCCCTAAGCTGTCTGACTTTCTTTTGCGAAGTGAGTTCGATACAAAAGAAAGACTGACTGCCTCAATGTCTCTTCAGACTACTCTCGAGACGATGGCAAGTGACCCCAAGGTCCATGAAATGTTCATGGTAGTGGCCAAGCCTCATCTGGCCACAGTGACGAAGGACCTTCATGGCTTCGTCAAGGCAAGGAGAGCTTGTAGGGAGTTCGTGTTTACCTCGGCTACGGTGAGGCACGAGCTAAAGAAACTAATCTCCTCCAACATTTGGGGAAAAGACCTTTTTCCCTACCGACTTGGTCAAAGAAGTTGTTGATAAAGCCGCCTTGGAGAATAGAAACCTTCTCCAGAAGTGGGGCCTGGCTATCAAAAGAAAGTCTTCCCCGGATGAGGGTCCTCAACCAAAGAGGAAGACTATGAGGACTAGGCTACCGTCTCGGCCAGCCAAGCCTCTTAGACAGCAACAGCAACTGCAATTGCCATTGCCCCCAGTGCCCCAGATCATGGCACAAACCCCGACCACCTTTCAGTGGGTACCCCAGGCCGTGTCGACACAGTCCACGGCATTCACCCCAGCGTTCGAAGGGCAGTCTACTTCCTTTCGAGCAAAGCCTAGAGGAGCAGCCAGAGGCTCGTCTAGACGCCCCTCAAGGGGAAGGGGATTCAGGGGTGGTCGTGGTCAGGAAGGCAAGACCTCAGGACGGCAGTCCAAGTGAGGTGATACCGGTAGGAGGGAGACTTCTGAAATTTCGGGATCGGTGGACCTTCGATCCCTGGGCCCACAGCCTACTCAAGAATGGACTGGGCGGGAGCTGGTACAGCACTCCACCCCCGTACCTTCGGTTTTTCCAACACTCCACCCCCGTTATGGAGGAGTACGTTCAAGAACGGTTGGAGAAAAAGGGTGAAGCCCATCAATTTCTAAGGGAGGCTGTTTTGTGTTCCCAAGAAAGACTCGGAAAAGCTCAGAGTCATTCTGGACTTGTCGCCACTTAACAAGTTCATAGTGAATTGCAAATTCTAAATGCTAACACTGCAACACATAAGGACCTTACTGCCCAAGAGGGCATATTCCGTCTCTATAGACTTGTCAGACGCCTACTGGCACATTCCAATTAGCCATCGACTCTCCCCCTACCTAGGGTTCAGGCTACAACGAAGACTATACGCCTTCGGAGCCATGCCATTCGGGCTAAACATAGCCCCAAGGATTTTTACGAAGCTTGCGAGCGTAGCTCTCAAACAATTTCGCCTAAAGGGAATTCAGGTAGTAGCCTACCTGGACGGCTGGTTGGTGTGGGCAGCATCCGAGACAGAATGCTTGCAAGCTTCCAGTCAAGTGATCCAGTTCCTAGAGTACCTAGGCTTCAAGATCAACAGAAAAAGTCTCGACTTTCTCCATCTCAAAAGTTCCAGTGGCTAAGATCCACTGGGACCTTTTGTCACACCATTTCTCCACCCCGGCGAAGAAAAGGAAGGAGATAGCGGGTTCTGTCAAGAGACTTCAAGATTCCGAAAGGATATCAAGACACGAGCAGGAGAGAGTACTGCGCTCTCTCCAGTTTGCTTCGGTGACAGACCCAGTGCTAAGAGCACAGCTAAAGGATGCAATCGGAGTTTGGAGAAGTTATGCATCAAACGCGTGAAGAGATCCGAGAAGACCAGCCGCTTCGGCTAAGTACTCTTCTCAGGCCTTGGTCCATAGCCAGACATCTAAAGAAGTCAGGTTCTTCTTTAGCCACCTCCCCCGTCGGTGACGATTCACTCAGACGCCTCGAAGGAGGGATGGGGAGGTCACTCTCATCGGAAAAAAGTCCAGGGGACTTGGTCCAGGCTATTCAAGACCTATCTCATAAAACTTTCTAGAAGCTAGGGCAGTGCTCCTTACCTTAAAGAAAGTCTCCCCGCGTCATTTGTTCCACATAAAGTGGTAATAGACAGCGAGGTAGTTGTGAGATACTTGAATCGACAAGGATCGAGGTCACCACCTCTCAACCAGGTGATGTTGGCCGTCTTCCGATTGGCGGAAAAGAAGAAGTGGTACCTGTCGGCAGTTCACCTTCAAGGAGTCCGCAATGTGTCAGCGGACGCTCTATCCAGGTTCACACCCATAGAGTCGGAATGGTCCTTAGACGCAGGATCATTCTCCTTCATTCTGAATCAGTCCCAGAACTGCAGATAGACCTCTTTGCGACGAAAGACAACAAGAAGTTGCCCCTGTACGTGCCCCGTAGGAGGACCCCTTAGCGGAAGCAGTGGACGCGATGTCCCTCGACTGGAACAGATGGTCCAAGATTTATCTGTTCCCTCCTCACAACCTTCTGTTGAGGGTCCTCAACAAACTGAGATCCTTCAAAGGGTAGCGGCAATAGTGGCCCACAAGTGGCCGAACAGCGTGTGGTTCCTCCTGGCATTGGAACGGAAGCTGAAGTTTGTACCACTACCAGATCCAGTTCTGACCCAGCGAGTCCAGAAGTCAACTGTCTGCGCTTCATTACAGAAAACCCGGACCCTGCAGTTCATGATTTTCTCTTCCTAGCGGTGAGAAAGCGTTTCGGGATTTCGAAAGCCAGTATAGACTTCCTTGAGGAATATAAATGCAAATCTACTAGAAGGCAATATGAGTCATCTTGGAGAAAATGGGTGGCCTTTTGTCAAGGCGAAGATTCCGCAGGAGATCTTGACAGACTTCTGCTTATCTTTTTTCCCCACCTCCATGGTCAAGGGTTGGCAGCGAACACGATTTCAGCGTGTAAGTCTGCTTTGACAAGACCCATTCTATATGCCTTCCAGGTCGACCTAGGTAACGAGATCTTTAATAAAGTCCCGAAAGCCTGTGCTAGGCTCAGACCTTCAGCACCTCCAAAGCCCATTTCATGGTCTTTAGACAAGTTCTTCATTTCGCTTCTCTGTTGAGCAATGAAGAGTGTGCGTTAAAGGATTTGACACAAAAAGTTATTTTCCTATTTTGCACTCGCGTCCGGAGCCAGGGTTAGTGAGATTGTAGCCTCTCGAGAGAGGCAGGTCGTGTTCAGTTCCTGGATGGGGAAGAACTGAACCTGTTTCCGGATCCTACGTTTCTCGCCAAGAATGAGTTACCCACCAACAGGTGGGGTTCCTGGAGAATCTGCCCTCTGAAAGAAGATGCATCTCTATGTCCAGTAGAATGCCTAAAGGTCTATCTTCATAGAACTTCAGACTTCAAGGGTGGTCAACTATTCAGGGGAGAAACATCAGGCTCAAATTTATCTCTGAATCAACTCAGAGCAAAAATCACATATTTTATTCGCAGAGCGGATCCTGACAATACACCCGCAGGTCACGATCCGAGGAAAGTTGCCTCATTCTTAAATTTCTTTAATTGTATGGATTTTGAACATCTCCGTTCATACACTGGCTGGAAGTCTTCCAGAGTGTTCTTTCGCCACTATGCGAAGCAAGTAGAGGAACTAAAAGAGATCTGTGGTAGCAGTGGGTCGCGGTGTTAACCCTACTGTTTAACTCTGCGAGGAACAATGGTCTTAATTGGGACGATTAATTCCAGGGTGAGTGTGTAGTTACATACTGTACTACAAACTAAGTGAGGGCACTGTGTTGCCCATCCAGACTGTTCCATTTCCGAAGGTGAACCTAGCATAAGTGCAGACATGTGTGCCGAGCGTTTCTAACGCTAATGTCATTGATTTGTAATACAGGCTTTTATGACTTTGATACCTCGGTATCTTAAAAGTGGCATCTAATGTTTTTTCTTTCAGACAAACAAGCTCTGTTTACTATCATACTTATGCTTAAAGTTTTGGGTTATCCTCTTCTTATATATATATATATATAAATGTGGTTAACCTGTCTATTTATTGCCTGTCAATAATCTGGTTCTTGAGAACCTTGCGTCTCCTTCACCTGTGTCAATTTATTGGTATAATTGAGCATTCATTCTATGTACCTTATCTGGGATAATTCTAATAGAATTGTTCCTTTATGCAAGCTATGTTGCATTGGTTTTCCTCCTATGCGGATATAAAACCTTTGTCCAATACAAGTATTGTGCGGAAAACTGGTCGATATTTCATATTGACGCAGTGGTCCTTTACAAACTATGCTTTACTCAATATAGGGCGAGACCACTATATTAGCTTGCCTGGTAT
>NW_027169429.1:12500-15000 GCF_036898095.1 Palaemon carinicauda
TGGACACTACCAGCTTCCCCTACCATTTAGAACCAATAAAGTTAACTTGGTAAACAATAGAAAACAGGCAGTAAAACGAGCACAATGGCAAAGAAGAAAAATGAAACTAAATCCAAAGTACCATGAAGATTATGTGGAATTTGTTGAGAAATTGGTGTCTGAAGGATATGCTTATAAGGTTCCGGAGGATCAGTCGTATGATGAACAACCTGCATGGTATCTACCTCATCATGGTGTCTACCATCCAAAAAAGCCAAATAAGATTAGAGTAGTCTTTGACTGTAGTGCTAAATACCAGGGTAGTTCCCTTAATGACAAGTTGATGCAAGGTCCTGATATGACTAATTCCCTGATTGGAGTGCTCCTCAGATTTCGTCTAGAAAAGGTGGCCTTGATGGGTGACATAGAATCTATGTTTTACCAAGTTCAGGTACCAAAGGATCAACATAAATACCTAAGATTTTTATGGGGGCCTGGTGGTGAACTTGAAAGCAAACTCACAGAGTATCGGATGGGTGTTCACATCTTTGGAGCAGTATCATCACCTAGCATCGCCAATTATGCTTTGAGGGCAGCAGCTGACCATGCAAGAGATAAGTATGGTCCAGATGTAGAACACACCATTAAGACTAATTTTTATGTGGATGACTATTTAAAGTCTGTACCTTCAGAAGAGCAGGCATTAAGACTTGTGAAAGATGTTACAGCAGCATTGAAGGAAAGAGGTTTTCGGCTGACAAAGTTTGTGAGTAACAGCAGGCTGGTGTTGAAATCAATCCCACAAGAGGACCGTTCAAAAGATCTTCAAACATGTGATCTTGACTATGATGAACTTCATGTAGAAAGAGCTCTTGGTCTTCAGTGGAATATTGAAAATGACTACTTTACTTTCTCCGCAAGCTTGGACCCAAAACCATTTACAAGGAGAGGTATTTTGTCAACAGTATGTTCCCTTTATGATCCTCTTGGTTTTGTGGCTCCTTTTCTTTTGCCAGCTAAGAGAATTCTTCGCGAAGTTTGTCAGGATAGCAGCTTGGGATGGGATGATGTTATTCCCGAAAAATACCTGAAGCCCTGGAGAAGGTGGCTTGATGATTTACCAATCCTGAGTAACTTAAAGATTCCAAGATGTCTCAAACCAAAGGAATTTGGTACAGTGACTTCCACACAGCTGCACATGTTTTCAGATGCTAGTAATGAAGGCTATGGTGCTGCAGCATACATGAGACTTTCTGATAACAGTGGGAGGATTTCTACTGCTCTGCTGATGGGAAAGTCTAGAGTGTGTCCTGTAAAGGCAACAACCATACCGCGACTGGAATTGACTGCTGCAGTGGTGTCCATAAATCTCGCACAACACATTTTGAAAGAGCTGCAGATTACAGTGGACCAGACATTCTATCACACAGATTCTACAACAGTTCTTCACTATATTTTTAATGATAGAAAGAGATTTCCTATATTTGTTGCAAATAGAGTGAAAGTAATCAAGGATTTCTCTGAAAATACACAGTGGAGATATGTTCAGAGTATAGAGAATCCTGCTGATATTGCATCAAGAGGTTTCACAAGTCAGCAAATGCTGAACAGTAACATTTGGTTTGATGGCCCATATTTTCTTAAAGGACCAGAGGAGCTGTGGAAAAATTATATGCCCCATGGTGTAGTTGAATTGGAAGGATCTACAAGTTTTGCAGTACATCCAGAAGATGGGGAGGGAAATGCTGTTGATAAGTTTCTTGAGTATTATTCTTCATGGCATCGATTGAGGATGGCTGTTGCTGTGTATCACCGTCTTTTTTCCATACTGAAATCTAAGAGACAAGCTAGAATTAATGGTTCATTTACAGCAGAAGAATTAGATGCTGCTGAAAAAGCAGTCATCAGATATATTCAGAAGAAAACTTTTAGTAAGGAAGTGACACTCTTACAAAAGAGCGAAGGGTCAAGGGGCCGAGGACTTTGTAGTAGCAGTAGCATTTATAAACTAGATCCCTTCATTGATCCTAAAGACAGGCTTCTTCGCGTTAATGGACGGCTCTCCAAAGCAGAAATTTCAGCTGGCGAGAAACATCCAATGATATTACCTAGAAAGAGTCATATTACCACTTTGATTATCCGGTACACACATGAAAAATTAGCTCATGCTGGACGCAACCATGTGATGGCAAAACTTAGAGAACTTTACTGGATTATCCGTACTAATGCAAGTGTCCGCCAGGTTCTACAAAGATGTGTCGTTTGCAGAAAAATGAGAAACCCTGTTCTAAACCAGAAGATGGCTGATTTACCAGTGGAAAGAGTAATTCCAGCTGCTCCATTCACACACACAGGTGTTGACTTCTTTGGGCCACAGGAAGTCAAAGAAGGAAGGCAAATCAGGAAGAGGTATGGTGTATTATTTACTTGCTTGTCTACAAGAGCAATTCATATAGAGACAGCCAATTCCTTAGACACATCGTCCTTCATAAATGCTTTAAGAAGGTTTGTTGCTAGAAGA
>NW_027169429.1:25000-27500 GCF_036898095.1 Palaemon carinicauda
TTCAGTAGTTAAAAGGATAATCCGCACATGTGTCATATGCCGTAGGTTCAATGAGAGGACAGTTAATCTTAATCAACACTGTTATAGAGATTTTAGGATTAATCCCCCAGAGGTTCCTTTCCGCTATATTTTTGTAGATTACATGGGACCTTTCTTTGTACGTTCCAGTGGGAAAAAAGTAAAAGCATGGATAATATGTTTCACATGTACATGGAGTAGAGCTATAAATCTGAAGGTGTGCATGGACTTGAGTGTTAAAGAGTATCTTAGAGCCTTCCAGCTTCATACGTTTGAGTTTGGACTACCAAATTTATGTATTTCCGATCAGGGATCTCAGTTAGTAGCAGGAGGCAACGTAATTCTAGATTATTTAAAAGACCCAGAAGTTAAACTCTATCTAGAAGAGAATGGCATAAAGAACCTCCAGTTTGAACAGTTTTTCAAAGGGAACTCGGCTCTTGGTTCAATGGTTGAAAGTTGTGTGGAAACTTACAAAGAGATGCTTATTTGGAGCCATAAGGAATAATGTTTTAGATATAAGGGATTTTGAGTTTTTAATATGTCAGACTGTCCATTTATTGAATAGAAGGCCAATAGCTTTTAAAGAGGCATTAAGAGATACAGATATAAACAAATCCCTTCCTGATCCCATAACACCAGAGTGTCTATTTAGGGGTTATGACCTTGTTTCAGTTAACTTAATTCCTGAGCTGCAAAGACATCCAGATCTAGAAATGGATGAGGACTATCTAGTTTCTCCTTGTGATAAAGTTAAAGAAAACTACACAAAACTGTGTAAAGTCAGAAGTCATTTGATTAACATTTATCATGAAGAACTTTTGGGTAACTTGACAAATCAAGCTGTAAATGCGAAAGACAGATTCAAACCTGTAAAACATACACTTCTTCAAAAGAATGATGTGGTTCTAATTAAAGAACCATATAGTAAGCCAAACCAATACCCAATGGGAATAGTCCATGATGTAGTTCTCAATGAGCTTGGGGAAGTTACTGGAGTTACCCTACTGAAAGGCAGAACTAGGGAACTTACTAAGAGACATTCATCTAATCTAATATTTCTTTTCAGACCTGATGTTTCTTCAAATGAAGATAAAGACAGTCCTAATTATGACTCTAATGATTCTAATCTGGCCAACAACCGCATTCTGGGAAAGCGTAAAGCGGAAAAGATTAGTGCTCTGAAGACCAGACAAATTTTACAGTAAAGTTTGTCTGTGTAGGCTTTTTTATTTATTATTGGTGATGGTAATTTAAATAATTTTGGCAAATATTAGAAAAAAAAATTCTGGTAATGTAAATACTTTTGGTATTTGTTTAAAAATTCAATCCTGCTTTCATTTCATAACAGGACTGAATGTTTTGGGGGGAGTGTGTTAAATATATTGTTTTTATCTTTTCTTTCCAACTTCAGAATCCTTGTATTCTCGTTTTCTTTATCTTGTTAAATATATTGTTTTTATCTTTTCTTTCCAACTTCAGAATCCTTGTATTCTCGTTTTCTTTATCTTGTTTATTTTTAGTACGAAAAAAGTACTTTGACTTTTTTCATAATCCTTGGAAAATAAAAAGATCTCAAATGTAACTTTAAATAACTTTAATAATTATCTAATACCTGTAAATACTTTGTGCTGGCATTTGAGACCATTTCAATGTATTTACCCCTTCTTGAATTATTTAACGAAGTTAACGAGTAATGGTAAGATTTTTTACCAAGCAGTATCTGCCTAACCCTCCAAGGTAGCAGTTCTCTTGACTAAAGGAAAATGGATTAACTCGACCTTCGTTAGAAACTTGCCAACTAATGTGTGATCATTACTAATGAACTCTTTTCACTTGAAGGACTTTTATTGCTGTGAAATAATGAAGTGCTAAGTACCACCAGTTTCACCAAAGTGCAATGGAGAGACGAGGGCATGATTCTCCTAGGGAGTGAGTTTTCAGAGGAACCATATAATGGATTGTGTAGCAGCATGGAAGAGAGGCCAAGACGGGGATACTATTTCCCTACCATAGTCTTTGGCATCCACCACATACTGCAGGATTACTTCAGAGGGATTCAACTCCGTGGATTTATATCGAGCAAGAGGCGCTTGATAACTTTGAGGTAGGTCTCGGTAAATGTTGGCACACTTTACGAGATTTAAAGTTATTGAATGAATAATTTTAGCGCTGAGTCATTAATCCCATAAAAAATAAAACTTGTAACCAGAAAGAATTTACTCCTGTTAATATTTTGCTTTGCCATTTATATCTTTTGAGATCTTTTTATTGAATCTTACTCTGAACTTTAAGTCGCTTGCATAGGCAATAATTTCATGTACAATTTTCTGATAGACGTATCATATCTTTTATAGGCTATGCACAGTGGCATCATGGTAATGGTACTGCTCGACGAATCTTATAAACTTTTTACTGGTTATAAGCGATTCGAAGTGTGGAGGTAAGGTAACTAGTGCCAGAGTTACCTAGATATCGGGGC
>NW_027169430.1:0-2500 GCF_036898095.1 Palaemon carinicauda
AACCCAAACCTGCACATTTAGAGCCCAACTACAAAGAATGCATCTATAATGCCAGGGGTTGGTGCAGATATGGGGACAGTTGCAGGTATACACACACAAATAAATATGAAGGCGAAAGAGCAAATATAATAGAAAAGTTGGATTTTTTAATGGCAGAATTCCGGGAAATTGAAGAAAAGAACATCATATCAGAACAGGAAGGAAGCATGGGAGAATCCATATTATTACCAATATTAAATAATGGGGATGAAACACAAACCATAATAGTAATGAATGCACAGGGTTTAGTCACGAGTAACTCTAAAAGGAAAATAGAGTTCTTAGAAGAACTAACCCAAATTGAAAAAATAGATATATTAAATATAAGTGAAACATGGTATTCCCAAGAGACTGGCAGTGATGACCAGATAAAGGGTTTCCAAACTTATAGATCAGACAGAAAAAATAGGAATCAAGGGGGAACCGCAATATATGGAAGAGACATAAATCAAGGAAAAGTATGTGAAAAATACAGCAACACAGAATGTGAATTGATTGCGGTAGAATTTGAATTTGAAAAACTAATGAATATTGTAGTTTACAGACCCCCAAACACTAAGGAGTTTGACATAATAATAGAAAAAATAGATGATATATGTAGAAACCATAAAGACTGGAATATACTCCTATCCGGAGATTTTAACTTTCCTTTCGTGGATTGGAAAGAACGGATAGAAGAAAGTGGTTGTATGTATACATATAAAAAAGATAGTAATAGTAGCGCAGAAGATAAGAGGCAATTTGAAAAGCTTCAAGATATGCTATTAGAACATAATATGCAACAAAATAAACCACATTCCAACAAGAAAGGAAAATGTCCTAGATCTAGTATTTGTGAATGAAGTGAATTATGTTAAAGAAATAATAGTGTATAACACGGGAATTTCAGACCACAATGTCATAGAATTGATAGTTCATTCCAAAGCAAGTGATCACAGAATTAATCAAAGCACAAAACTTTGGGAAGGATATGGAAAATATAACTTTTACAGTAAGAATATAAAATGGTCAGAAATAAATGAAGAACTGAATAAAGAATGGAAAAATGTATTTATAAGTGATAATATACAGGTAAATACGGATATACTGTACAAAATACTGGAGAAAAATTGTTGAAAAATATGTACCGAAAAAAAACAATAAACAAAAGACGTGCATACCAAGAGACAGAAGGATCTTATTTCAGAAAATTAAAAAGTGGAAGAAAAATCTTGCAAAAGAAAAAAATGTGTGGAAAATGAGGGAAATAAAATGTAAGATAGAAAATGCAGAACAAAAGATTATACAGTCGAAAGAAAATGAAAAAAGGGACTTAGAAGAAAGGACACTTCAAAATATAAAAGAAAACCCCAAAGTACTTTACTCCTATGCAAAAAAGATGAATAAAAGGAGAATAGAAATAGGCCTCTAAGAATTGAAGGACGGCTAACGAATGAAAAAAAGGAAATATGCAACATATTAGCAGAAAAATATAAGAGTGAGTTCACGCCAAAAATTGCGAATGAGAATAATGAAACAGAAATGAGAGAAGAAAATGTTGAATATCTAACGGATATAGATATTAATGAAGCAGATATTGTCACGGCTATAAACGAAATTAAAAATGGATCGGCAGCCGGACCAGATGGAGTTCCAGCGATTTTGTTAAAAAAAATTGCAAACACTATCGCGAAGCCACTTGCAATACTGCTAAGACAGAGTGTAGATATGAGCGAGATATATGTTAAACATAAATTAGCTTATATAACCCCTATCTTCAAAAGTGGATCAAGACTAGAGGCAAGCAATTATAGACCTGTTAGTCTAACATCACATATTATGAAAGTGTATGAGAGGGTAATAAAAAAGAAAATAATGAACCATTTGGTCAAAAATAATTTGTTTAATATGGGTCAACACGGTTTCGTACCTGGAAAAAGTACACAGACCCAACTGATAGCTCACTATGAAAACATATACAATAATATGATAAATGAAAAAGACACAGATGTGATCTATCTAGATTTTGCAAAAGCCTTTGACAAGGTAGACCATAACATATTGGAGAAAAAAATGAGAAAGCATAATATTGTGGGAAAGATAGGAAAATGGGTAAAAGAATTCCTGCAAAACAGAAAACAGATAGTGGTTGCAAATGACGAGAAATCAGATGAAGCCCAGGTAATATCTGGTGTGCCCCAAGGTACGGTATTAGCTGCACTGCTATTTGTTATTATGATCTCAGACATAGACTGTGATGTTGAAAACTCCGTAGTGAGAAGTTTCGCCGATGACACAAGAATAAGTAGAGAAATTACTTGTGATGAAGATAGGAACTCACTACAAAGAGATCTAAACAAAATATATGAATGGGCGGAGATAAAGAGGATGGTATTTAACTCCGATAAATTCGAATCAATAAATTATGGAAACAGAGAAGGAATGGTGTATGCATACAAGGGACCTAATAATGAGACAATCA
>NW_027169430.1:7500-22500 GCF_036898095.1 Palaemon carinicauda
TTCCTAATAACTCTAGAAGTTTTTGTCCATACATATCTCTGTATGTCCTTCCTGTGACGTGTTATGCTAATCACTTCCTTCCCCCTCCGGGGGTGTCTGAGATAATGGGGGGGGGGGGTTATCTGGTGTGTTCTGGGCCAGAGGGAAGGTAGACGGATACCTGGTGTTTCCCTGCCACCCCCCCCCCGGGGGGGGGGGATTGTAGACGGTGTTGCTAACGTTTCAAGAGTCGTCACCCAGCGTTTTTTCTTCATACAAAATATATATCCTGGTTTTTTTCGAAATATTTATAAGTCATAAATTTCAAGAATGGATTTTTCAGTAAACAACCATTTAAAATGTTACGGCTTTTTTACTAATATACAGCAAACACCATCTGAAATATAAGTTTTCGTATATTTAATTTCCATCTTTGTTCAGTGTAATTATCTGTAATATATTATGGCTCGTTGTCTATGCATATTCAACTTGTGCATTTATTAAAAAAAGACCAGGCTATCTACATCCTGTAGACACCAGTCAATTGGGTTAGAAATCGCATACGTTAAGTAATAGGCCAATTTTTGCTTCAAGAATTTCTCTCTCTCTCTCTCTCTCTCTCTCTCTCTCTCTCTCTCTCTCTCTCTCTCTCGTAGTGTCTGCAACCTAACCATCCTTATGAGCTAAAGGACCCCATAGGTGTACCCGTTAGTCATGAACTGCCATTGCCGGGCCCTCCCTGAACCTATATTTGGTGGAGAGGGGGCTTGGCCGTTGATCATACGTATATATAGTCAGTCTCTAGGGCATTGTCACCATCCCTTGCTTTTGCCATTCATGTGTAACCTTCAAACCTGTTGCCGTTGTTGTAGGGCTTGGTGAATGGATGTTCAGATTTCGAAGTTATTGGGACCTTGCACACCTCAGTCTTTGTTGTTGACCCAACACATTTGAATCAGATCTAGAAATATACCTACATTTAAAAAAAAAAATATTCATCGTATTTTTTGAATAGATAATTTACTAAATACGTACTAAATATCATCATTCATTCCCCAGTACCAATTTTTTGTTGGAGTTCTCGGGCTTCTAGCATCTGCTTTTCCAACTAGAATTGTAGCATAGCCAATAATAATAATAATAATAATAATAATAATAATAATAATAATAATAATAATCATCATCATCATCTTGTTTCAATATGATTTATCGGCTGTTTGTTGACCCTCTGTTATACATCGCTTCAATTTTTCATTTTGTTAAATGATCTTGAAAAGTGAATGATCATTAGAAATTACATCTCGATGAACTGGCTGCCAAATTAGATCAATTTCTTAAACGGTGTTGGCCCTTATTATTTTTGTATTTCTTACAATACTACGACGGTTTCATATTGCCAGTCTTATTACTTAATTGGTTACTTACAAACTTAATTGGTTACTTATTTACTTACTTCATTGGTTACATATATACTTACTTAATTGGTTACTTATCTACTTACCTAATTACTTACAATGTTACTTGCAGAAGGTTTATGTGGTCTCATGCCACACAGAAATCTTGGACACACAGTAGGATTCACTAGATTTTATGTCATGTACAAAAGTTAAGTTTCAATCTCGAATATTTGAAGAATTATATCAATTAGTCAATATCAGTTATCAAATCTACCTTAACGTAACTCAGAAAACCAGAAAATAATTGATTTTCCTTGAAAACTTAAATCGTTATTAGTGGTCATGTTGGATATTATCCATTGAAAATTTGCTGATCATAATAAGTTTCATATTTGATACTAATTATGTATTTTTCTCTTTTGCAGATGGTGTGATTATTGAACAGGTAAGAGGGTATTACCGAGACTTTTAAAAAGCTAGGAAATTTTGTTAATAAAAAACCCAGTCGTTAATGATGGTCCCCCAGGAGACACGAAGTCGATTTAAAAGCAAGTTTGCATCTCATTTATTAATACATCTTTTATTCTGTGAATCTAAATATCCTTCTGTGTCTCCTGGCTGGTGACGTCTGCATGTGGAAACCTGGCGGTGGGACATATTAAAGGATTTCGGCTCCTTTAATGTAACACAAGCATGTGGCATCAGTACTGACTGGTTGGTTGCGTAGATTTCAATACTTCTCTTGTAACGTAAGACTTTTAGATTCAGTTATAATAGGTCTTTGTATTTTAGATATTCAATTGTTTATACTGGTTAGTACAGTGGTAAAGTGTTCCCCTATAGCATTTATACTGGCTAGTACAGTCATCAGCAGTCATTGCCTGGCCCTCCTTGGCCCTAGCTTGGGTGGAGGAGGTTGCTTGGACGCTGATCTTATGTATATATTGTCAGTCTCTAGGGCATTTTCCCGCTTGGTAGGGCAGTATCACTGTCCCTTGCCTCTGCCATTCATGAGTGACCTTTAAATCTTTTGTAAACAATGGAGGGAATGGCGGTAAAAGCATATACTTTTCAGGTTGATTTTTTACGCTTTCGCGAATTTTTATGAGTTTCTACCCTTAGGAATTTAAATAAGAGGCGACTTTCTTACAAAAGACTTAAATTGGCAAAGATTTTTATTTTTTTTTTATTTTGACGTTTGACAAAATCGTTTTCAGCTCGTGATATGTTCCAAATCTGTGAGTTTGCTCGACAGTCTTTTTCTATTTTGGAGTTCCAAGTTAAGAACATTACAGTCTAGTTTTTAATCTTAGTTGTTGGTAAAGAAAGAAACGGAGACATTAGCCTACCAGTGCCTGGTTCTAGGCCTATGTTCCCTTTTAAAGCCATTGATGAAATTAGAAGGTCGTATTTTCGTGAAATCAAGTCGATATTCAACTTAAAAATGACGGTACTGAGTTCCAGTTACATATTCTGATGAGATTTTGGAGGAAAAATTGACAGTTTTCTCGCGTTTTCAAGATTGTGAAAACTGTTTGTGGCGATGGAATGTCGTAAAAGACGGTTTAATTACCTCCGCCAACGAAGTTGGAAGGAGGTTATGTTTTCTCCTGTTTGTGTGTTTTATTATTATTATATATATATATATATATATATATATATATATATATATATATATAATATATATATATATATAATATATATATATATATATATAATATATATATATATATATAATATATATATATATATATATATATATATAATATATATATATATATATATATATATATATATATATATATATATATATATATATATATTTGTTTTTTTTGAACAGCTTCTTAGGCACGATTTCAATCTTAGACTAATGAAACTTGCAGGGATTAACTGTTATGTAAAAAGTTGTAAATGAGTAAATTTTGGAATATCAAGGTCAAAGGTCAAGGTCACGGTCAAGCAAAATGTCCAATTCACGTGGTCAGCCATAATTTTGGACATCATTATCACAGAGCCTTCAAAATTGGTTCATATTTGAGTGCACGAAAATCCACGCCAATTAATACATGTCAAGGTCAAAGGTCAAGATCAAGGTCGAGTGAAAGGTCGAGAAATAATCTGCCTCAGCAGAGGTCTGCGCTCTACTGAGTGCTCCTCTAGTTTTGGTCTATTTTGCCCTTCAAAAGCGTAAGAAGTATCCGTGAATTTGATGTGATTGGTGTACGAGTTATTTTGACGTTGAGTATGTATACATACATACATACATACATACATACAAAATAATTCATTTGTTGATATGTAAATACAGTCAGTGAGTTCAACATACACATATAATACAAATACTTCAAAATACTTCAATATTTTAGGAATTGACCAAATCAAACCTTTTCACTCAGGCATACTTTCTTGAAGTTTTTATAGTTTATATTTATGTACGATCTATTTAAAGTTATTACTGTTATTCAGATGTTTTATTTCAATTATTCATCACTTCTCTTGTTTATATCCTCGTTTTCCTTCCTCACTGGGATATTTTTCCCTATTGGAGCCCTTGGGCTTATAGCATCCTGCTTTTCCAACAAGGGTTGTAGCTTGGCTAATAACAACAACAACAACAACAACAACAATAATAATAATAATAATAATAATAATGATAATAATAGTAGTAATAATAATAATAATAATAATAACGAGGGGGCTCTTAGTAGAGTGCAGACCTCCGCCATGGCAGCTTATCTCTCAACCTTTTACTCGACTTTGACCTTGACCTTTGACTTAGGAGTTTCAAAATTGAATCACTTCCAGGTCTCGACAATTAATCCCCGAAAGTTTTATTACTCTGAGTAGAATTGTGACCCGGAAGTTGTTCACAAACAAACAGACAAACAAGGGCGAAAACATAACCACCTCGCTACTTCGTTGGCGGAGGTAATAATACGGGTACATAGAAATGACTAATTCGCTTTACTCCCTTGAAGGGCTATTTTCCATGTCCTATCCCAAAGGGAAACCTTGTGTCTTTATAGAACCTATATCATCAGTTTATCGTATACATTGTAATGTATTTAGTGTATACATACTGTCCCTGATAAGTGAGCTATACACAATTATTTGGTTTAAATATTGTTTCCACAATCCCACTATACGGTAGCCCTAAGAAATTTAGCATTCATATAGCTGTGCATTCAAAATTCTTTCCTTGGTGTCTACAACCTAGTTTAGGCAGCTGGCATCATCAGCCATACCCACCAGTTACTCCCAAAACTAACTCTCTCTCTCTCTCTCTCTCTCTCTCTCTCTCTCTCTCTCTCTCTCTCTCTCTCTCTCTTACTTCAGTTATTTAACAAATACCCTGTTAGTAAACTTGATACTTTCATGGGTGAGTCTCCATCAGAAATAGTGCTTAGGCTAAAACTGTTTGATTTCGCTGTCTCTTCAACATTGTTAATAACATCCTTGCAATAATCTTAGCTCAGAGTAAAACTAACGCAACCAGAAAGGCACTCAGTAGAGCGCAGACCTCCGCCGCAGCAGCTTATTTCTCGACCTTTTGCTAGACTTTGACCTGACCTTTAACCTTAACTTATATAATTCGGCGTGGATTTTCATGCACTCAAATATGAACCAAGTTTGAAGTCTCTGTGACAACGATGTCCAAAACTATGGCTGATTACGTGAATTGGACATTTTGCTTGACTGTGACCTTCGAGCTTGACCTACCAAAATTTAATCATTTCCAGCTTTTTACATAAGTTAATCCCTGCGAGTTTCATTACTCTACGATTAAAATTGTGTCCAGAGAGGTGTTCAGAAACACACACACACAAACAAATTTACACACACACACACAGGTGGTACAACATAACCTTGCATCATCGTTGGCGGAGGTAAATTATGCCAGTAGCTGGGAGTTCCTTAGTCTGTAAAATTAGAAGGTGTTTTGTTTAATATACAAATTCAAGACCATATTTTGACAAGGGCACTTCAATCCTTCGACAAAGCCAACCCAGCGCAGGTTCTCACTTGGTCCTGTCTTTAAGTAGAAGTAGATTAAAGATATAATTTTCTACTTCTGCCAACGAAGTTGGAAGGAGGTTATGTTTTCGCCCCTGTTTGTCCGTTTCGTCTACTCGTCTGTTTGTTTGTGAACAATTTCCTGGTCACAATTTTACTCATAGATCAGTGAAACTTTCAGCGATTGTTATGTTAAGACGTGGAAGTGATTCAATTTTGAAAGTACTAGGTCAAAGGTCAAGGCCAAAGTCGAGCAAAAGGTCAACAAAAATAAGCTGCCTTGGCGGAGTCCTGCGCTTTGAGTGTTTTTCTAGTTTAATTCGGTATTGATAGGTACTTACCTTCTCTCTCTCTCTCTCTCTCTCTCTCTCTCTCTCTCTCTCTCTCTCTCTCTCTCTCTCTCTCTCTCTCTCTCTCTCTAACTAATTATTTGAAGGTAGTAACCATAAAATCATTTGGAACATATGTAGGTGTATAGGATTGGTAGGTTGTATTCCCAGAAACAGATTATTTTATAGGTTTAGATTAAGTCGTCCGTATGTCAGCACAAATCAGCATCTTCAACATTTCTTCTATACAACCATAATTCAGCTGCATTCTATTTTTATTTTTCGATCAGTCAAACAAAATGGTTTCCTCCATATTTGTTCTTCGTTACGAAGTCGGCCTGACCCACTTGTAAGGTGTATTCTTACCTCCGCCAATGCAGATGGGAGGAGGTTAAGTTTTCACCCCTGTGTGTGTGTGTGTGTGTGCGTAAATGCATGTTTATGAACAGCTTCCTGGCACCACTTTTACTCATAGCAGTAGTGAAACTTTCAGAGATTATTTATGTTGAGTCGTGGAAGTGATTCCATTTTGAAAGCCCTAGGTCAAAGGTCAAAGGTCGAGGTTGATCAAAATGTCAAGAAATAAGCTGCCGTGGCGGACGTCTGCCCTCTACTGAGTGCCCCTTTAGTTTTTGAATAAGTTTTTAATCTGAAAATATGAAGTCTTATAAAGTGATAAACACGCATAACAGTTCGTTTAGTATAAAAGTAAAAAGTTGAATTAATTTTGCATGAATTGAATTTGTTACTAATATTTCATGTGGACATTTCCAGTGACAATATCATTTTGATGAAACAATAGTGGTTGTTAATGATCCATATGACTGCGTAAGGATTTAATATTATCTTTAATATTTTGTGGACTAAACAACAGGGATCGAAGGAGTGACTATAGTTTTATGTGTACTTCAATTACTCCTTAAAACTAGTTTAATTCTATGTCAAATTTGTGGCCGTCGTAAATGGTAGCGTTCATAAAAATGTTTGCTACTTGATATAAAGATGTTTTCTATGTAAGGAAATTGGTTGTTTTTATTGATCCAAAACTTGAGCGGCATTCAGTAGAGCGCAGACCTCCACTGCAACAGCTTATTTCTCGACCTTTTGCTTGACCTTGACCTTGACCTTTGACCTTAACATGTATTAATTGGCATGGATTTTTATATAGTCAAATATGAACCAGTTTTGGTGTCTCTGTGACAACGATATCCAAACTTGTGGCTGATTACGTGATTTGAACATTTTGCTTGACCTTGAGCTTTGACCTTGACCTACCAAATTGTAATCGTTCCCAGCTCTTTACATAAGAGTTAATCCCTGCAATTTTCATTACTCTACAATTAAAATTGTGGCCAGGAAGCTGGACGCACACAAGCAGGGCATAAAACATAACATCCTTTCAACTTCGTTGACGAAGGTAATCATCAACAACATGAATAATTTGGACTTTATTAAGGGTGGTCGTGAAGGAACAGTGCTGCTGTTGAGGTTTAACCCCGAAAGTCTTAGTTTAGATGTTATGACAATTAGAATTTTAATTTAACTTGAACAAATGAGTCCAATATTCATGTTTGATGATGTAACATCCTTGCTTGGTGATTGCCAGACTGGGGATCGAGTCCCATTCAAAATTTCTAATTCCTTTGGTCGCTGCAACCTCACCATCCATGTGAGCTAAGGAAGGGGGGTTTAGGGGAGCCTATAGGTCTATCTGCTGAGTCATCAGCAGCCATTGCTTGGCCCTTCCAGGTCCCAGCTTCGATGGAGAGGGGGCTTGGGCGCTGATCATATGTGTATATGGTTAAGTTTCTAGGGCATTGTCCTGCTTAGTAGGGCAATGTCACGGCCCCTTGCCTTTGCCATTCATGAGTGGCCATTATAAGCCTTTAAACTGTTCGTACCTAAGCACTGGTTCCACTTCATCTGTAGAATGTCGTCAGTGACACCATACAATAGTGTTCATCTTTATTTGAAATTACTCTTCAGGAACCAAATTCTAAAATACCTGTCCAAGTTAAATCATGTTTGTGTTTCCAGGTGTCGTAGGTGATCTTAGATGTGTTTTTCATATTGCACTAATCGTAGCTTTTTCTAAAACAGTCATGGAGTGTCTTTTTACCTCAACCTAGGTGGAGAATCGAGTCAGTTTATTTATTTGTCTCTCTCTGTGGAGAGGATTACGTCAAAACTACTCGACGGATTTTGACGATATTTCCGCCACAGATAGATCTTAGGTCATGGACAGCCACATTCAATTTTGGAAATGATTAGGATCTGGATCTGTATTCTAGGTCTGGACTTCCATTTTCACCATTTTGAAGATAACATCAAAACAAATTCTGGGATTTTGATGATATTTTCACCACAGATAGATCTTAGGTCATGGACGACTCCCTTAACCTTTAGCGGAGGGTCAGATATCTGAGTTTGCTTTTGTTTATAATAATGTATTTTTGGACTCAGAGTCTGGTTAAAAGTGTAGCATGTACTGGCGACTGTAAATGGCCTCTCGTATAGTTTACTCTCACTTTCAAGGTCTACTTTTCTGGTCCTATTCTGCAAGGGTACCCTACTCTCTATGGGACCTTTTCGTAATTTATCTTATCGTATACATTCCAAGACATTCAGCTTTTCACACTGCATATTGCTCGTTGATTGTCCATATTATCGAAGCACTTTGGAAATAGTCTTTAGGTTCCTATTGAGAGCCTTAATATCTTCAGTCTTTTCAATGTCTAGTAAGAGCTTCTTGTATGGTCTTGGGACCGCAAATTTGAAAGCTCTAGAGTCTAGAACCTAGCACCGTTGACGTGTAACTTGATTCCTATAATTTGAAACCATCTATAACTATTCTCGTGTCAAACGCTGGCTGCACAATATGTAGCAATTCTCTTTAGATATTTAGGACGTCCGATTTTGATAACTTAATGAGTTATTGTCCATAATTGTTAAACAAAATTCTTGGTTTAATAGGCAGCCAGTGCAAACCAGTTAGTATAGGAGTGATCAATTAAAGGACTATATTTTTTCAAATCAATTAAATTGTTATGCTGAACTATTATCTTTGTCTTAATACCTCCGCCAACGAAGATGGGAGGAGGATATGTTTTCGCCCATGTTCATCCTTTTGTTTGTCTATTTGTGAACAACTTCCTGGCCACAATTTTACTCATAGAATACTGAAACTTTCAGGGATTAATTATAATGAGACGTGGAAGTGATTCACTTTTGAAAGTCTTAGGCCTTAAAGTAAAGGTCGAGCAAAAGGGTGACCGAAAAATGCGCCTACCGTCTAAATTGATTCTGGGAAAGTCAAGTGGGTTTCGAGAAAGATGCTGCCGTGGCGGAGGTCTGCACTCTGTTTTTCTAGTTTGTAATGGGTTTGAAAATGATAATGGATCCTTAACCCCCTCCCCCACCAATACCACTTTCCCATCCGGGTGGGTAACTTAGGCTCAGAGTTAAAAATTTGCAATTTGCTGGCCAGCACTCCCAGTGGAAAAAATCGTTTTGGCTTCGTAAGTGAATCTTATTATTCTATTTCAGTGGGATTAACGCCTTCCAGTTTTTCCAGACGGTATTAAAATGTGTCCTTTACCTTGTGTAATGTATGGAATTATCCATTTTCCTTTTGGAATTTAGCTTCAAACTGTTAAGATTTCCAGCGATTTTGACGAAATTGAAGCCTTGAAACTATGCTTCCCTTTCAACCTCAAATGCTGGATTGAGACCAAGATGTGCTTACATTATTGTTACTTACTAGTGTTACTTGTGAGTAGTCTTCGAGGCCCAACTCCCTTGCTGGTGCAGCTCTTCATAGGGCCTCCCTCGTACATATTCTAGTTAACGTCTATATTTTTGTCTGATGCACTTTTCATTTAAGACGTAGCATTCAGTGAATAAGTGGGTTTTTAATTCCTTATTAAAACTCTGCAGACTTTCACTATTATTGAGAATTTCAGGCAGCTTATAGATTCTTGTTGCACACGATGCAAATGCTCTAAACCTGATGTTTAAATCACATCTCGGCTCATTCAATCTATGACGATCTACGCTATGTCTTAGTTCTAGAAGCGTCAATGTGAAAGCCATTTGATAATTCATTTATGTAATTTGATTTTCATAAGACATATCCTTTAAATACTTCTTGCCTTTACTGGTACCCAATGTAGATCAATTAATAATTGTATTGCTACACTGACATGACTGTTGAGGGTTAGAACAAATTGTTCATCTAGATGTTTTTCAAGACAGCGTCATCAATATCACTCCAATGACCTTATTTGTTTGGTGGTTTAAAGGTCGTTCATGAGTGGCAGAGGCAAGGGACAGTGACATTTCCCTATCAAGCAAGACAATGCCCTAGAGACTGACCCATATATTCATATGATCAGCGCCCAAACCCCCTCTCCACTTAAGCTAGGACCAAGGAGGGCCAGGAAATGGCTGCTGATGTCTCAGCAAGTAGACCTAGAGGCTCCCCCAAACACCCCATCCTTAGTTCACAAGGATGGTGAGGTTGCAGTGACCACAGGAACTAACAAGTTTGAGCGGGACTCTAATCCCAGTCTGGCGTTCACCAGTCAGGGACGTTACTAATAAAACCACCACAACCTTTGTTTACTAGGAGCTACTAAAGATAATCATATTAGGAATAATGTGTTCAGTCCAATCCTATAACTTGGGTTCATGTAACCTATTAGAAACGTCCCTGTCTGGCAATCTGCTGAACTGGGGTTCGAAATTCGTCAAGCTTGATAGCTTCTAGTAGTGTCCGCAACCTCACCATCCATGCAAGCTAAGGATGGAGGATTTAGGGGAGCCTATAGGTCTACCTGCTGAATAATCAGCAGCCATTGCCTGGCCCTCCCTGGTCCCAGTTTGTGCTGATCATAGGTATTATATTGTCAATCTCTACGGTACTATTACTATCCCTGGCCTCTTCCATTCATGAGTGACCTTTAAACTTAATACTTACCTGCGGGGTTTCCTTAGCTGCTCCAGGGCACTGAATGGCCATTAGATGTTCTTTGACCTCTATTTTGAGGTGACATTGTGGCGGGATGTTGCAAGGACAACCCCCACACCCTGAATCACACTTACTGACAATGGTCTCCACAAAACAAACTTTCCCCTTACGTAATCTACAACCAGACTCTTAGACAAAAAGGACGAAATAAACAAAACATAACCTTACAACTATATTTCTTAAAACTAAAACCAAAAAATTCTGCATTCAAAATAAGCTTAACATAACAACCATCCACAACCAAAATAATTACACTTAAAACAAATCATTAGCTTAATAAATATACCAAAAAAAAAAAAACCTAACACCATTCATGTAAAAACTCTAACAAACTTAAAATTACCTGCACACCGAACCCAATATTTGTTTATGTGTGGACCTCTTTGTCCACACAAGGGCCAACAGTCCTTCCAGGCCAATGCCACAACTCTGGCAGACGCAACAATCGGTGGCAGACAGATAATTTTGTGGCAATCTGCTACACCTGCATCACTTGATTGGCAGTCTATATCAGCACTATCATCTTCATCGTCATAATTTTATAGCACAAGAACAATCAAATCAGGTTCATTAACGCAATCCAGGTCATCAACAAGCGATCAATCCCAAGAGCAGTCGTATCAATTTCCTTAAACAAGCCAGGTCGTTAACAATCAAATTCACATAAATCTTCTCCCCAAAGGAGGAATCACGGCCTGCCAAAATAAAAATGAAAAACACTTATGAACACTCCTAACTAACTGAACTATCGCACTATAATCAAAGATAAATAATAAATTGTTCCTATCATTCACAATCACTACAAGCAAAGGTAAACAAAACTGTACTTACTTATGAAATATATAAACACTTTCTCGCTGGTCGAAAAATTATATAAAATATAATCCAGCATTCACAAACGAATTGTCTCAAGCTGCAGTCAAATAAAAAAAGCATTCGCTCCGAAACATTCACCACTGTCGTAACCTAACTAAAAAATGTAAACAAACAACCTCATTTGTACCAACAGTCTTTCTCACCACAAACAATCATTCTCTAACTACCACTTGCTCTTCGGCACGCACCGCGGACACACAAACACACACACAAACACACACTCTCGCGCGATCTAGCAAAACTAAAGCAAATGAAATTCTCTCTCTCTCTCTCTCTCTCTCTCTCTCTCTCTCTCTCTCTCTCTCTCTCTCTCTCTCTCTCTCTGGATTTGGCAAAAGAAAAATTAAAATTAAAATAAAATAAATCCTCCACAACATCCTTCTAGCATTAGATGCTCTTTGACCTCTATTTTGAGGTGCCATCCTTCTAGCATTAGATGCTCTTTGACCTCTATTTTGAGGTGCCATCCTTCTAGCATTAGATGCTCTTTGACCTCTATTTTGAGGTGCCATCCTTCTAGCATTAGATGCTCTTTGACCTCTATTTTGAGGTGACATCCTTCTAGCATTCGAGGTTCTTTGACCTCTATTTTGAGGTGCCATCCCTCTAGCATTAGATGCTCTTTGACCTCTATTTTGAGGTGCCATCCTTCTAGCATTAGATGCTCTTTGACCTCTATTTTGAGGTGCCATCCTTCTAGCATTAGATGCTCTTTGGCCTCTATTTTGAGGTGCCATCCTTCTAGCATTAGATGCTCTTTGACCTCTATTTTGAGGTACCATCCTTCTAGCATTAGATGCTCTTTGACCTCTATTTTGAGGTGCCATCCTTCTAGCATTAGATACTCTTTGACCTCTATTTTGAGGTGTCATACTTCTAGCAATAGATGGTCTTTGACATCTATTTTGAGGTGCCATCCTTCTAGCAATAGATGTTCTTTGACCTCTATTTTGAGGTGCCATCCTTCTAGCACTAGATGCTCTTTGACCTCTATTTTGAGGTGCCATCCTTCTAGCATTAGATGCTCTTTGACCCCTATTATGAGGTGCCATCCTTCTAGCATTAGATGTTATTTGACCTCTATTTTGAGGTGCCATCCTTCTAGCATTAGATGCTCTTTGACCTCTATTTTGAGGTGCCATCCTTCTAGCATTAGATGCTCTTTGGCCTCTATTTTGAGGTGCCATCCTTCTAGCATTAGATGCTCTTTGACCTCTATTTTGAGGTGCCATCCTTCTAGCATTAGATGCTCTTTGACCTCTATTTTGAGGTGCCATCCTTCTAGCATTAGATGCTCTTTGACCTCTATTTTGAGGTGCCATCCTTCTAGCATTAGATGCTCTTTGACATCTATTTTGAGGTGCCATCCTTCTAGCATTAGATGCTCTTTGACCTCTATTTTGAGGTGACATCCTTCTAGCATTCGAGGTTCTTTGACCTCTATTTTGAGGTGCCATCATTCTAGCATTAGATGCTCTTTGACCTCTATTTTGAGGTGCCATCCTTCTAGCATTCGAGGTTCTTTGACCTCTATTTTGAGTTGCCATCCTTCTAGCATTAGATGCTCTTTGACCTCTATTTTGAGGTGCCATCCTTCTAGCATTAGATGCTCTTTGACCTCTATTTTGAGGTGCCATCCTTCTAGCATTAGATGCTCTTTGGCCTCTATATAGAGGTGCCATCCTTCTAGCATTAGATGCTCTTTGACCTCTATTTTGAGGTGCCATCCTTCTAGCAATAGATGTTCTTTGACCTCTATTTTGAGGTGCCATCCTTCTAGCATTAGATGTTCATTGACCTCTATTTTGAGGTGCCATCCTTCTAGCAATAGAGTTTCTTTGACCTCTATTTTGAGGGGCCATCCTTCTAGCAATAGATGTTCTTTGACCTCTATTTTGAGGCGCCATCCTTCTAGTAATAGATGTTCTTTGACCTCTATTTTGAGGTGCCATCCATCTAGTATTAGATGCTTTTTTACCTCTATTTTGAGGTGCCATCCTTCTAGCAATAGATGTTCTTTGACCTCTATTTTGAGGTGCCATCCTTCTAGCATTAGATGCTCTTTGACCTCTATTTTGAGGTGCCAACCTTCTAGCATTAGATGCTCTTTGACCTCTATTTTGAGGTGCCATCCTTCTAGCAATAGATGTTCTTTGACCTCTATTTTGAGGTGCCATCCTTCTAGCATTAGATGTTCTTTGACCTCTATTTTGAGGTGCCATCCTTCTAGCATTAGATGCTCTTTGATCTCTATTTTGAGGGGCCATCCTTCTAGTATTAGATGCTCTTTGACCTCTATTTTGAGGTGCCCTCCTTCCAGTATTAGATGCGGTTTTACCTCTATTTTGAGGTGCCATCCTTCTAGCAATAGATGTTCTTTGACCTCTATTTTGAGGTGCCATCCTTCTAGCATTAGATGCTCTTTGACCTCTATTTTGAGGTGCTATCCTTCTAGCAATAGATGTTCTTTGACCTCTATTTTAAGGTGCCATCCTTCTAGCATTAGATGTTCTTTGACCTCTATTTTGAGGTGCCATCCTTCTAGCCTTAGATGCTCTTTGACCTCTATTTTGAGGTGTCATCCTTCTAGCAATAGATGTTCTTTGACATCTATTTTAAGGTGCCATCCTTCTAGCAATAGATGTTCTTTGACCTCTATTTTGAGGTGCCATCCTTCTAGCATTAGATGCTCTTTGACCTCTATTTTGAGGTGCCATCCTTCTAGCATTAGATGCTCTTTGACCTCTATTTTGAGGTGCCATCCTTCTAGCATTAGATGTTCTTTGACCTCTATTTTGAGGTGCCATCCTTCTAGCATTAGATGTTCTTTGACCTCTATTATGAGGTGCCATCCTTCTAGCATTAGATGCTCTTTGACCTCTATTTTGAGGTGCCATCCTTCTAGCATTAGATGTTCTTTGACCTCTATTTTGAGGTGCCATTTTTCTAGCATTAGATGTTCTCTGACCTCTATTTTGAGGTGCCATCCTTCTAGCATTTGAAGCTCTTTGACCTCTATTTCAAGGTGCCATCCTTCTAGCATTAGATGTTCTTTGACCTCTATTTTGAGGTGCCATCTTTCTAGCATTAGATGTTTTTTGACCTCTATTTTGAGGTGCCATCCTTCTAGCATTAGATGGTCTTTGACCTTTATTTTGAGGTGCCATCTTTCTAGCATTAGATGTTCTTTGACTTCTATTTTGAGGTGCCATCCTTCTAGCAATAGATGTTCTTTGACCTCTATTTTGAGGTGCCATCCTTCTAGCATTAGATGGTCTTTGACCTTTATTTTGAGGTGCCATCCTTCTAGCATTAGATGTTCTTTGACCTCTATTTTGAGGTGCCATCCTTCTAGCATTAGATGTTCTTTGACCTC